>NC_062523.1:7665719-7718219 GCF_022655615.1 Tachysurus fulvidraco
ACTCGCGCACGCGCACACAGACACACACACTCGCGCACGCGCACACAGACACACACACTCGCGCACGCGCACACAGACACACACACTCGCGCACGCGCACACAGACACACACACTCGCGCTCGCGCAGACACAGACACACACACTCGCGCAGACACAGACACACACACTCGCGCACACACAGACACACACACTCGCGCACACACAGACACACACACTCGCGCACACACAGACACACACACTCGCGCACACACAGACACACACACTCGCGCACACACAGACACACACACTCGCGCACACACAGACACACACACTCGCGCACACACAGACACACACACTCGCGCACACACAGACACACACACTCGCGCACGCGCACACAGACACACACACTCGCGCACACAGACACACACACTCGCGCACGCGCACACAGACACACACACTCGCGCACGCGCACACAGACACACACACTCGCGCACACACAGACACACACACACTCGCGCACACACAGACACACACACTCGTGCGCACGCACACACAGGTCTGGGCAGCAGATCAGAGGAGGTGGCTGTAATCTGAAGTAGGCTGAATGACTCGTCTGGGTTTGTTCACGGGGAAAAAGGCAGCTGTCCAGGAACAATGAGGCTCTTGTTTAACATTTAAAGCATGCCGGCGTCCGTCTCCTCTTAGTGAAAAGATACAAAATAGATTTAACAGCATCAACCTGGATGAAAAGACAGACTACAAAAGAGCATGCGGCCAGACGGACCGCCAAAAGCTCTGCCTTTATTTGCTTACTATAAGTCAAGAGCAGGAGACACTGCCTCAAATGACTCTGCAATCGGCCTCATGTGCTTGTTTAACATTTCCTGCTGTGTCACTGAGCTCTTTTAAAGACAAATACATGCTCATGCTTATTTAGTGGACGAAGTGTGTGATGAAATGAATGGACACGGAGAAATCAGCAGTGGGACATAATGAGCTGTCAGAGTGCTGAGGAAACTCCAGGAGTGCTCCAGGAGGTCGTGTGATCTACTCATGCACAATATATCTGAATGGAAATGCACACACACACTCGCGCACGCGCACACACTCGCGCTCGCACACACTCGCGCTCGCACACACTCGCGCTCGCACACACTCGCGCTCGCACACACTCTCGCACACACTCGCGCTCGCACACACTGAGTTTCCTCAGCACTCTGACAGCTCATTATGTCCCACTGCTGATTTCTCCGTGTCCATTCATTTCATCACACACTTCGTCCGATAGCGTATTAATATGAGCGCATTAACATAGGCCTGTTTAGGTTGCTGCTGGAACTGTGATCCAGGCTGAGAAATCCAAACCTAGATCCTAAACAATCTTAAACAAAATGGAGAAAGGAGGGAGAGAGAGAGAGAGAGAGAGAGAGAGAGAGAGCGAGAACAGAGAGAGAGCGAGAACAGAGAGAGAGCGAGAACAGAGAGAGAGAGCGAGAACAGAGAGAGAGCGAGAACAGAGAGAGAGAGCGAGAACAGAGAGAGAGCGAGAACAGAGAGAGAGAGCGAGAACAGAGAGAGAGCGAGAACAGAGAGAGAGAGCGAGAACAGAGAGAGAGAGCGAGAACAGAGAGAGAGAGCGAGAACAGAGAGAGAGAGAGAGAACAGAGAGAGAGAGAGAGAGAGAACAGAGAGAGAGAGAGAACAGAGAGAGAGAGAGAGAGAACAGAGAGAGAGAGACATCGAGTAGACGATCAATAGCGACACGAGAGACATGATGGAGATATCACCGAGAGAACTGAGAGAACAGAGAGAGAGAGAGAACAAGAGAGAGAGAGAGAGAGAGAACAATAGATAGAGAGAGAGAAGAGGAGATAGAACAGAGAGAACAGAGAGACCGAGAGAGACAGAGAGAACAGAGATAGTATAACAGAGAGAGTCTATAGAGAGAACTATATGATAGAACATAGATGGAGAGAAGATAGAGATATATAGATGAACAGATATAGAGAGATAGGAGATAGAGACGAGAGATAGTCAGAGAGATAGATATGAGTATAGAGCCATATATCGCTATATAACATAACAGCTCTAGCGATATACGCAGATATCTCTCGCATCTCTATATACTACCCCATCTATAATCTACACCCTATATATCTATAATATCTCTATCACATATCTCTATACTACCCTTCTCTCCTCTCTCTCTCTCCCCCATCTCTCTCTCACTCTCTCTCTACTCTATCTCTGCTCTATCCACCATCTCTCTCTCTCTCTCTCACCTACTCTCTCTTCTCCCCCTCCTCTCTCTCCTCCTCTCTCCTCTCTCTCTCTCTCTCTCTCCTCTCTCTCTATTCTATCACCCTCTCCTCTCTCTCCCTCTCTCTCTCTCTCTCTCCCCTCTCTCTCTCTCCTCTCTCTCTCTCTCTCCCTCTCCTCTCTTCTCACTCTCTCTCTCTACTCTCCTCCTCTCTCTCTCTCTCCTCTCTCTTTCTCCTCTCTCTCCTCTCTCTCTCATCTCTATCCCCACTATCTCATACCACCTCTCTCTCTCTCACCTCTCTCTCGCTACTCTCTCTCTCCTATCTCTCTCACCTAGTCTATCTCCTCTACTCTCTCTCTCTCTCTGCACTCTCATCTCTGCTCTCCTCTCTCTCTCCTCTCTCTCTCTCCCTCTCTCTCTCCCCTCTCTATCTCATTCACCTATCTCTCTCATCCCCTCTCTCTCTCTCCCCTCTCTCTCTCCTCTCTCTCTCTCTCCCCTCTCTCTCCCTCTCCCTCTCTCTCCCTCTCTCTCTCTCTCTCCTCCCGCCACTTCTCTCTCTCTCTTCCGGAGAGAGAGAGAGAGAGGATTGGGTTGAATACAGACTCTGCTAATGTACTTTTTCTGGATTTAAGAGCTCAGTGTAAAGTAAAAAGCTATCCTTGGGGATAAAAAGCGAGAGATTTGAGCATGCACCCTTCCACTGTCCACGTGGGGATTCCTTTAGTCCTTCAGCTCGTCAGCTGATGCAGGATTTCAGCTTAAAGTAATGTGAGAGAAGGAGAGATCTCTGAGAACAGGAGCTGAGCTGGAGGACAGGAGACAAGTCCTGGGCCTGTTACTGTGAACAACTCTTACAGACAGTAACCTCGGCCTTGTGTAACTGCACTTATCCCTTTAGGACAGATTTGCATTATGGGAGGTGGAGAGAGAGACTGAAGTGGCTGGAGGCGGCGGTTCCTGCTGATATGCTTTACGATTCGCCGTTCTGCCCTGTGTGATGTACAGAACAAAAGGGCCGCTCGGGCCTTCATTTTTATGAGGTGAAGGAGGCTTTCAGTGTGTTCTCTAAACGAACAAACGAGGCAGGATCAAAGGGAACTGTACGTCCATCACGGGTCGGGGGCACATTCTTTCAGACACAAGTGGGCTTCAGTGGGAAAATGCTGGATAACTTTGATTACACACGTTAGTGAGTCTGAACCATACTGAAATCTCTGTCACGTGTGAACACACCCGGCTTTAACACCTGTGACGATGTACGTCCGCTTGTACTGTAGGATCGCTCTGAGGTTTACTGCATCGTACCTTATTTACATAAAGCTGGGAAAAATCTGGTTAGCGGATATGTTAATTCTTCGTTAAATAAATAAATAAATAAATAAATAAATAATCTGGGGGGGGGGGGCCACAGTGGCTTAGTGGTTAGCATGTTCGCCTCACACCTCCAGGGTTGGGGGTTCGACTCCCGCCTCCGCCTTGTGTGTGTGGAGTTTGCATGTTCTCCCCATGCTTCGGGGGTTTCCTCCGGGTACTCCGGTTTCCTCCCCCGTTCCAAAGACATGCATGGTAGGTTTCCTCCCCCGTTCCAAAGACATGCATGGTAGGTTGATTGGCATCTCTGGAAAATTGTCCGTAGTGTGTGTGTGTGTGTGTGTGTGCTCTGCGATGGGTTGGCACTCCGTCCAGGGTGTATCCTGCCTTGATGCCCGATGACGCCTGAGATAGGCACAGCCTCCCCATGACCCAAGAAGTTTGGATAAGCGGTAGAAAATGAGTGAATGAATGAATAATCTACGTCCCGTCCCCCCCGTTTTAAACATGTGACACGCAGGTTGTTGGGCAGAAGTTAAGTTTTATATCACTATGCCATTGTAAATTACTTACAGGAGGCACTTTAATGTGTTCATTCAATTAACTTCACATTTATGGCATTTGGCAGATGCGCTTATTCAGAGTTGATTAAGGTTAAGGGTCTTGCTCAGGGGCCCTGCTCAGGGGCCCCAGCGGTGACAGCTTCATGGACCTGGGATTCAAGCTTGCAACATTCTGATCGGTAGTCTTAACCATATAACCACTGGACCACACGGACGCAAACTCGGATGCACACACAAAGACACGCACACACACAAAGACACAGATGCACACACAAAGACGTACACAAAGACGTACACACAGTCGCACACACAAACAGAGGCACACACAGACAGAGGCACACGCACACACACACACAGACACACACACAGACACACACACACAGACACACACACACAGACACACACACACACACACACACACACACAGACACACACACACAGACACACACACACAGACACACACACACACACACACACACACACACACACACACACACACAGACACACACACACACAGACATTTGCTTGGAAATGAAAAAGATTGTGCAAGTCATGTTTTAAATGTATTTCTTTATGTTTCTTGTAAGTACTTTGAAAAACAAATCTAAAGATAAAATTTTCCATAGTTATAAAGAAATATATTATGAGCTGAGTATCGAGATTAGCTGCTGCTCCAAATATAAAACAACACAAAAGAATAAAACAAGAATAAAAATATACAAAAAGACTGAACAGGTGGGAACCAGATGTATGAATGCAGCACGGTGCTAGAACCGTTATTGACTAGAATGATTATATAAGAATTGCAGATGTCAGCAAAGCGTGTATTGCCAAAGTGATGCTGTGGATAACGGTAGCTGTATTGTGTGTGTAGAACAATCAGGTCGGGTCGGGGGGTATGGGGTGTTGGGAGCCCGAATGCCCTGTGAGAAGAAGCTCCTCCTCATGCTTTTGCTGTTGAGCTACAAGGAGCCAGAAGCACTTCACTGAGCACAACAGACAGAAGTTATTCTGACGGTCTCCGAGTTTCAGTATCTCTAGTAGAAAATGAGGTATTGTGCCATGTCGAACACAAGCACCAGGTAATCAGACTCGCCTTGAGCTGGAGGAGCCAAAGTGTGTGTATAGCTATTGTATTTGTGTAGCTCGTTATCCAGCGTGTGTGTGTATGTGTGTGTGTGTGTGTGTGGAATAACGCACACCGCTCCACACCGATGAACCACATGCAGGAAGAAACGTTTGGCACGTCGTGCTCGACTCTAAGAACAATTTGCCGAACCTCACTTTACGCCGGAGACATGCGACTGCCGATTCGTACCGAAGCCTGACGTTGAGTGTATTTAAAAACCGAACACACGTTCTACCTGACTAGAGATATGATATACCAGAGTTACTGTGACTTCCTTCCTTTACCCAACAGAATAACAGAATATTCCTTGTACACCGCTGCATCTTGGTCCGTTCTTTCTCTGTCTTTTTTTAATATTATACATATATAAAGAGTGAGATGTCTATTAATTTACATATAATGTTGTGAACATGAAGAAACAGGTTCAAACAGGAGTTGAATTAGTTACATGAGTAAAAATTTTAAATGTTTTTTCCCCTCCGGCTTTGCTGAAGAACCCGAAGACTCCTTGCGGACTTTTTACCTTTGTAAATAAATACCTCCTCGACATAAGCGATGCTACGTGTTTCTTTGCGAGAGAACGACAATCTGTTTTGCAGCTACGGCTCCTCTAGCGTCCGAGCTGCTGTTACGAAATAGTAATTAACGTCTCCTGACCGATCAGAAGGGAGAATTCAACATACAGCATTGATCTCTGAGTTTCCACCCAAACTCGCCAGCACTAAACTAATCACTTCTAAACTTCCCTGTGTAACAGGCCACGCCCTTTAGCTGTCTGAATAAAACACAGACGCGATACATCGAGCCCGCCATTATGGGAAAGGAAAAATATACCCTATATATGTATATATACGCAAGTTCGTATAATCCGACCGAAGCCTTGGGAGCATCATGTGGAGTTTTGGGTAAAGTGTTCTGAAATCGTGAGCTCTCCAGGATCATATAAAACCCCGAAGAAGTAGAAGTGTGCTCTGCTGAAACGGTGACGGCTCCACTCGAGTGTGTCGAGTAGAATCGAATGCAACCTCTGATGCTCTGAGGTATCTTAAAGGATTAAATGCGACTGACGGGAAAACGACAATATCGTCATTATATCTCAACATACTTTTTATAAACCCTTCCCGGAGAGTTCAGACCCCAAATCATGCAGAAGGATCATCTGTGTGCTTTCTGCCGAGCGCAAAGGAGACGTTATAATCCCATTATCGAGCCAGCTGGCATCAGACAAAGCCTGGCCTTTCTAAAGGTCTCTGCTCCTGATCCAATCCTGCAGCCTGAACCCAATGTGATCAATTAGTGCTGGAACTGAGCTGCTCAGAAACTGAAGATCTCCAGAATTACACCTGCACATGCTTCAGTTTCAGAAGCACAGCAGTGAGGCTTGGAGGCAAAAGCAAAGTTCAGACAGACTCGAGTTCGGTGCAGACTCGAGCAAAATTATCATCGGGGTTAAACGTGATCAACTAGATTACAAGATCTGGGTTGGTTCCTGCTAGAACTGCAGGACCTGGCTAGCATGTATAGTCCTGTGTGAAGTAATACTTTGCCTAAATGTTTACATGCTTGATTCAGGGCATCAGGTTATCCTTAATTTAGCATGTTTTCAAGGTCAATCCGACATGACGTACGCCGCTGGATTGACTGGATCAAAAGAAGATCTCCATGAACAGTTCTTTTGGTGAGTGGCTGTCAAAAAAATAAATAAATAAATCTCAGTGGAGTCTGATCTTCCCTGAAGATCTCGGAGCCAAACCTGAATCATGCGGACGATCACATGGACCAAAGAGATCTTCAGGAAAGCATACTTCATAAGGTCGGGCCAAAGTAACCTCTAATAACACCGTCACGTCGCGTCAGTTTGGAGTTCTTCACAGAATACTGCACTGCGACCGAACTCTATCACGATATCCATCCAATATAATCATACTCTCAGACTTGCTCTGAAGTGTCACAGCTCCTTCTGGTCAGATTGTGACCGTATAAAAACATGAAGAGAACTAAAAGCTAAGGGCCTTTTTACACCTGGTCACTTCGTGTGTTTTCTCTGATCCGATAGCTATCTGATTTGTTAAAACTATTCCTTTTACATCAGGCCACATAAATGCGTTGCGGCGAATCGGATATCGATCCCATCTTTCTACTCCCGCCCAATATGCAAATATATTTACCTCATGTCCGGGGTAATTGAAATGGAACACGCTTTGGTGTATGCGGTTTTCAGAATGCGATCAAAAAGAAGATGAAAAAACTCGTTACGACAGTTGTACTACAAAAAATAGCATTTACTGTTTGCTGCATTTTCGCTGGCGGCAGCAGCGCATTTTAAGACCCGACAAGACTCCTGGGTGAAAGATCACCTGCGAGTGACGTACTTCCGTTTGGGAGGAGTATAGCGCTGACTTATGTGGCTTGAACAACCACATGCATTTACACCTGTCCAGTTTCATCTGAAATGCGTCCCAGACCACCTCCTGAAGTGGTTGGAGCGATCGGATTTATATCAGTCTCGAAACCGTTTCGGAGGGCATTTACACCTGGTCTTTTTACCATCGGATAGCTATCGGATCACAAAACGCATGAAGTGACCAGGTGTAAAAAGCCCCTAAGAAATCACACATCATTCATCCCAATCTAGATCATATCGATAATACCCATATCGTCCGGCTTTATTTCCGAGGCCTCTGAAACGTCAAAGCTCCTTCCAGTCAGTTTGAAAATTGTAATAAAGATAACAAAATCCTGGATAGCTAATTAAAGCATATTGTGACAGAACGCATCGTTTCACGTCACCGATACCTCATCATTTTGTCCCAACTCTGTAAATGACTGCTCTAAAGTCTCGCAGCTTCTTCAGGCGAGTATTAACTACCGTATTTTCCGCACTATAAGGCGCACCTAAGAGCCTTAAATTTTCTCAAAAATCGGCCATGCGCCTAATAATCCGGTGTGACTTGTGTGTGCACCGAGTTCCAAAAATCTGTAAAAATGTTGTGCGACTTTGGTAAGCTCCGCTCGATTGACTGTAGGACCATTTCCCGCTGACACAGGGATGTAATACATACGCTACGTACGCTGGCAGCAATAAACCAATCAGAGAACATTACGTAATACTTACAGTACGTACGCTTACCTCCTAGGTATAACTACCGGTATGTTGCAAAACAACATTTGTTTCTTCTTAACCATTATGCGCTCCACACTCCAGTCCAGTAGGTGGCGGTAAATGCACCTTAAGTCGATTTGCCATCCACCAATAAAAATCAGAAGAAGAAGAAGACAACATTTGTTTGTCTAAGGACCCCCGAAAATGGCACCAGTGAAGAAGACGTGCTTACGAGGCACAATACAAACTACAGGCTATCAGTTACACGGTTGTAAATGGGAATAAGAGCAGCTGAAAGAATTCAACATCAATGTATCTATGGTTCGGGAGTGGAGGAAGCAAGAAAATGTACTGCGCCAAGTTAAGAAGACACAGTAGGTGAGGACTTTGATGGATTTGTGGGAGAAGATTGATTAAAAAATAATGTGTGTGTGTTGTTAAATAGTAGAATAAAGTTCAACTAAACTCACTGTTTTGCTTCCGTTACCTTTTTTATAGACCGTAAGTTTTAGCATGCGCCTTATAATACGGTGCAACTTATGTATGGGTTAAGGACAGAAATAGACCCCGTAATTGAGACTACACCTTACAATCCGGTGCGCCTTATGGTGCGGAAAATACGGTATATGCATATCAATATTTTTTAGAAAAGTATCTCGTCAGTGATTTGTCATGATATCTAAATATTTAATCATCATTTATCAGACGCCCTTATCCAGAGAGACTTACATTTTATCTCATTTTTATACAACTGAGTAATTGAGGGTTAAGGTCCTTGCTCAGGGGCCCAGCAGTGGGAACATGGTGGACGTAGGAATCGAACTCACAACCTTCCGATTGGTAGCCCAACACCTTAACCACTAGGCTACCACATCCCATCACCCAGTGCTATACCCTGAAGTCAGTCCTCTGAAGTCAGTGTGTAAATAATTTAAAAGTATAATAAAGATACCAGTCTACACTGGATGTCTCAGTACAGCATACTGAGACATTATTTATCATGACGTTGACATCAGTCATGTCTCTACAGACACCTTTAGAAGATACACAAGATATCCTAGTAAAGAATACTGCAACCTAAATTATCACAATTAATCAGCACCAAGTCACCAGGCTTATATACCCTGAGAAATCTCCCAGCTCCTTCTACTCAGTTTTGAAATGTTTATTATATTTTTTAAATTATACCTCAATATCCTGGACATCTCAGAACATCATATTGTGACATCGTATTAATCATATCGCTCATCTCGACACCCGAGTCCTCCTTCCACTCAGTTCGTAGCTGTTTATCGTCAAACATTTTAAACATAGACACAATATCACAGGAAAAAATATTGCAACATACTTCATCACGATACAACGGTAACATAATCATATCACACAGCTCTACACCCTCTGAAGTCATAAAGCTCCTTCCGGTCGGTTTATAAAGGTTTTTAAAAAAGCGATCAAGACGTACTGATCATGATGTACCGAAATCTCATTTATTATTATTATTATATATAGATATTGTATCGTCATATCGATCAGCTCTCCACACACACACACACACACACACACACACACACACACACACACACACACAGTCCTCTGACAAAGTCTCTTCTAGTATGTTAAAAAAAATAAAAGATTCCCACGATATCTCGGTAAAGCATATCGTGATCACGATATCTATAGCACAGCATCGAAGCAGCTCAGAAGCGAAACTATAACCATGAAATGTGTTTGTAAAGTCAAATCTCATTCATTTACATTTCCAGCATTCAGCAGACGCCCCTTATGTCCAGACCGACTTACGTTATCTCATTGTTTTATACATCTGAGCAATTGATGGTTAGGGGCCCAAACAGAGGCAGCTTGGTGGACGTGGGATTCGAACTCATAACCTTAACACACAACCTTAACCACCAGGCTACAGTTTACAGAAAGCGAGATGAGGAGTATGGTGATGGTGATGTGATGGTAATGAGATGTGGATGTGATGTGGATGTGAGGTGATGTGGATGTGAGGTGATGTGGATGTGAGGTGATGTGGATGTGAGGTGATGTGGATGTGAGGTGATGTGGATGTGAGGTGTGTTTCCTCTCCAAAAGCCCTGGATCACAGATACTCACTGCTGACTTTCATGCTGCCGAAGGCTGAAGGCTGAGCCACGGGTTTGCAGCTCTCTGCGAAGGACGTGGTCCTGGGACGACCTGACATGACTCCAACCTGTGTGTGTGATAAAGATCCTCCTGGAGCCTGGACTTTTAATCTCAGAACAGGATTACAGAGTAAAAAAATGGACGACGGTGATGAAAAAATAACTCTTCACTTTTCAGCAGAAAAAATAATACGTTTGTGTTCTTTCTCTTTTGTCCTCGGGTTGTTTCCTTTAGAGACTTACATCAAATCTCCAGCACTGTTGTCAAGGCGAAATGTAACTGCAAACAAATGTAAGGCCTCCAACAAACCGGTCTAGTATTATTATTATTATTATTATTATTATTATTATTATTATTATTATTATTGTTGTCTCTGTGTGCTGAAGCCGAAAGCCTGTAAAAAACCCTGTGTTATTATTATCAGTAGAGTCCTTTCATGTGCTCAGTAGATCCAGTAGATCCATGGCGGATCCCTTCACACTCACACACTCACTCACACGCACACACACACTCACTCACACTCACTCACACACACTCACACACACACACGGCTCATAACTCCATATACACACGGCGTTGTCCTTTTAAAAAACTCCCAAGATTAAAAAGTATCCTCCTGTGAACCTCTCTCTCTCTCTCTCTTTCTCTCTCTCTCTTATTTCTTAACCCCGTCCGTTTCTCTGTGCTTTTCTTCGCTCGCTCTCGGTTTTTTCTTTTTTTTTTTTTGTGCGTGTGTGTGTCACTCAGACCTTACGCACAGGACGCACCAATCAGAATGCATCTACAGAGGCACGCAAAAAGCGTAGCAACCAGAATCGGAAACGGCGCATGCGCACGAGGGCTTCGACGCGAACAAATCCGACGCCGCTCCCCTCCCATCCACCGTGAGGGGGGTTTGGAGATGAGGGGGAGGGATCAGCGCGCCCGCTCTTAACCAATCGCGTTGCGCGCGTGCACAGAACACATGGCGTAATCTGCCAATCCTCAGCGCGGCCTCAGGAGTTCCGAGTGACGTAATCGATGTCGAGGACGGGATCAGCTGCCAAAAAAGGTATTGGGCGGGCGCGTGACTCAAAATTGATCGCAAGCACAACCAATAGAATTTCACCGTCGAAAACACTCAGACCAATCCCAACGCAGCATTCTATTCTACGTTGCGTTGGTAACTAAACCTCGTGTTGCTATTTGACATACAGTTAATATATTCAATTTATAGGCTAGTTAATTGGTTAATAGTTCATATTTTCTAGCCTAATAACTTGCAGATAGATTTAATTTACATTTCTGGCATTTAGCAGATACATATTTATAAAGAGTGACTTACATTTTTTTATTTATAAAAAAATCCAGTGAGTAATTGAGGGTTAGGGGCCTCACTTAGGGGCCCAGGATTCGAACCCATGACCTTCTGGCCATTAGTCCAACACCTTAACCACTAAGCTACCACCCTGAACATTAGTAATAAAATAAAATCAATAATCAAAATGTTATTTCCATAAAGTGTCAGCATTTCTGGGACTGTATTACAAAAAAAATTATAATAATATGACTTTTATAAAAGTATAACTTTATTATTCATTATTTTACCGTGATTGCTTTAAGGTATCGAGTGTTGTCTGTTTATGTGTTAAACAGCAGCACCAGGAAACCAAAATCATGTGACCTTGAAATTTACAACCAGAATGTTGGAAGTGTTTCGGCTTGTCTGGCAAAAGCAGGTCTGCGTTAAATGTGTACTGTTAACCTGGTGAAAAGAACGGAGGAATTGTTCTTACTGAAAAGAAAGGAGTGTGCGAGAGAATAAGGAGAGAGAGAGAGAGAGAAAGAAGATGTGATGGATGTTCATTTCTTATTTATTATGCATGGAGCTGGACTGAGAGTGTTAGCTATCTATGGCACTTCAGAAATACTGTATAAAGAAGACCCTTTTTTATCTTAGGAAATAAATGTAACATAAAAATAGAGCAGTAATCATACTTTCCACTCCACAGACTTTGATGGCTGTGGAATTGTTTGTTTTGTCCTTGCTGTACAGACACATAATAATTATAATCACTGCAGACAAATAAAAGACATGCTAAATAATAAGCACAAATTTACATTTGCTTCATTACGATCAAGTGTTGTGTTGAATTTTTAAATAGAGCATACAGAGCATATTTGTAGCCAAAAAGGTCACACATGCAGATTCAGTTTCACCTCTACAGGGCTTTAAACAGTCATTACAAAACCCTGCTAAACAGAATCCTGAGTTATCGTGGTTCACGTTTCACACTACTTTACATTTAATCCTGGGGATTCGTAATCTGACGTTTCATACTGCACATTCTTAAACCATGGCTTAACCTTCTTATACGCATACTGTAATTGCAGAGTCAGAAACCATGAATGGATAAATACAGCACATGACCTCTTTAAATACCAGCTTGTCTCATGCTTTGGCATCAGTGAAGAACCATCAAGCTGTAACTTTTTATACAGCATCATGTCGAAATTCACACTTTAAGGCTTCAAAAAGGTGGTGCTAAGGCTGCTTCATTGTTACCAGTGTGGGGGGCACGGTGACTTAGTGGTTAGCACATTTGCCTCACACCTCCAGGGTTGGGGGTTCGATTCCCACCTCCGGCTTGTGTGTGTGGAGTTTGCATGTTCTCCCCGTGCCTCGGGGGTTTCCTCCGGGTACTCCGGTTTCCTCCCCCGGTCCAAAGACATGCATGGTAGGTTGATTGGCATCTCTGGAAAATTATCCGTAGTGTGTGAGTGAATGAGAGTGTGTGTGTGCGCCCTGTGTTGGGTTGGCACTCCGTCCAGGGTGTATCCTGCCTTGATCCCCGATGACGCCTGAGATAGGCACAGGCTCCCCGTGACCCGAGAAGTTCGGATAAGGGGTAGAAAATGAGTGAGAGTGAGTGAGTGTGTCCAGTGTGAAATGTTCATCTACCCAGGGTTAAAACCCGGGTTCAGAACGACGATAACCAGGGAAGCACAGTGTGGAACAAACATCTTGGTCCTGGTTACATCTCAAAAAAAACCAGAGACAAGGTTTGATGAGAACAGGTTTAGTAATCATTGTTCCAATCTACAGGAGGTGGAAATGAGGTTCTACATAGTTGCTGGGATTAGGGTGAGGAACCCTACATTACAGAAGAGACTAGGAGTAGAGTCAAGGCTCCTTCTAAATGAAGTGGTTATATATCAGGATATCAGGAACATTCCACACTGAATCCACACAGCAGACCCAGGACCGATTTAAACTCTTTAGTGATTGGTGTGTGGTTCGAGATGCAGCCAATGACGAGATAAAGTGATGTTCAGTCTCTAGTTTAGTGCCATGCTTTTACAATTGGACTTTTCAAATCGACGACTAGATATCTGAACTTTCAAGCTTTCAAGCAATTCAAGGTATCTACATTTACATAGCAATAAGTCAAATCTCATTCTCAGTTATGTTAATACTTGTTATGCTATGCTAATATTTTTTATGATAGATTTAACTGGAATTAAGACTATAGTAAAGTGGATTAAGACTAAGCAACAAACATGACAGCATTATAAAAACTCCAAATATAATTCGATAGTATCGTAAAATTAGCATTTTGTCTACTTGTAAATGAATATACAGATAATAGTTTATATCCCAGCATTTTTATCTCTTTTTTTTTGTAGGAATACTGATTTGTGGTCAAACAGGGCATAACCTCTCTCTTTTTTCGAGAATATATCTGATTTTGCATACATACTATGTATTAGATTATTAAATTGTACACTGTGGCATCGCAAATCTGCCACAGCTTAGCCTATGAATTTCATAAACTGGTGCAATAAATATTAAGCAGTAACAAAGCACAGAGGTAAGAAAAATAAAATAAATCATTAAATTAAATAAAAAAGCAAACACTTAAAAGTGTGAAAGCAACAATTCAGTTTAACGTAAACCAGCACAGCAAAACAGCAGTTGAGGCAATCACTGGTAACAATCCTTAAAAAAAAACATTTTTTGTTAAATTACATAAATAATGAACAAATAACTGTATCTAATTTGTACACACATTATGTACAAAAATTCACCTCATGTTCATAATTTTGAGGAATAAATAGAAATGCAAAACAAATGTTACAGTTTAAAGTTTGACCTTTCAGACCTAAAACAGTACAAACTCTTACTGTTTACATCTCTGAAGAATGTGCTTTTAACTGAGGAGGCAAAGTGCATGGATATCGATGAGCACATGACTTAGACATGTTTGTTTGGAGAATATGGTATGTGGCAGTTGTTAGAAGTCTACAATAAGAAAGGTGGTTTATTAGATGATTTTATATCAATCTGCCTACCTACTGTAACAATACTGTAATACTATGTAGCGTGTAATCAGCAAGCATGGAGGATACCGCTAATGAATTTGCAATTCAGCTGCACATCTACGTTGAGAGTGTTGTTTCACATGATAAGAATAACAGCATAAATGGCTGAAAAAGAGCTTTTGATGCTTTTGGATGGTTTGAGTTCAAGGAAACCATAAGTGGTTCAGATTATGCGGCTTGTTTCTGTCACGTTTCACATCTCGCTTTACATTTGTGTAAAATGTTATTATTGTCATATACTGTTCACACACAGGCATCAGAATTGACACATGAGCAACTTTTAAGATGAATAAAATGTAAACACAAGTCCCTTTTTCCTTGTCAGTCTTAATAAACAACAGTGTCGTGTTACTAAACAAACGAACCGTTAATGAGAAATTTCCGAAAGGAGTCTCCGGTGTCGAAGTTGATGTCTTATCGAAACGGTCAATTTTTGTAGAACAAAGACTTTACAGTTGCCTTGTAAGAAAACAAGCTGTACTCATTAGCTTCAGTAGAGAGGTGAAAAACAGCTTTAAAAGCTGTCGTAGTGTAATGGATAACTACATTTGTTTGTACTGCTCAGAGACACTTTACCAGTTTAAGTGAAGATTAAAAACATATCACCAGGCATACAAATAATACTTCCCATAATCTTGTGCTCTAATACATGCACATTACCATCTAGAGCTTGCTAACATTATGAACAGTGGCTACGCTAATTCCTCTCCACTGCTTTTCTCTTTCTTCCCATCAGGAAATTGTTCCAGCTCTGATTGTCTTCCGTGCCATGAAGATTTTGGACCTTCACTGAGGTGAGGCCAACCATGTGAGGATCCCGAGGCATCTAGAGATTTACCAGCTCTAGTTGGACTGGGCTTCATGAAGTTCTGGGACAAACTGTATATTTTCACACCCAAACGAGAACGGGTTCCCCTTTGAGTCTGGTTCCTCCCGAGTTTTTCCTTACCACAGTCGCCTGAGTCACCACAAGCTTGCTTACTGGGGATAAATACAAATACATTTAAATATATCTAATATTAATCTTGAATTTTTGTATTATATTAATCTTTATATTAACCTTTTGATTTCTCTTTATGTTCTGTAAAGCTGCTTTGAGACAATATCAATTGTTTAAAAGCACTATACAAATACATTTGAATTTGAATTTACATGTAACTTAAAACGGTTAAAGAAAAGAATGCAATGTCGTTCATTAATAAATAAAAAAATATTGCTGGCAAATTGTTGTGGTTTAAGAAGAATAAAACGCTTCAGGGTGCGCCGTTACCGGAATCGAATCCACTTCAAGGTTGGAACAACCGTCTGTTTCCAACAGACTGTTTCCGTGGTGGATTATTTTCTTATAAGAGAGAATTTTCTTATACCCCCAAGTGCTTCATTGTTTACAAAAGTTTTACTTGTGGTTGAGATACAGACTGTAGTGTTTAAAACTATATATCGTAGTTCTACAGTATATAAAATAGAGATGTTTTCCCGGGGCATCTGAGGAACGGCTTACCCGGACTTGCATTCTATCAATCCAGCCATACAATCTGTGCATTTACTTGTAAAATTCACTGTAGGTACTTTTTTTAAAAATATCTATTTATACAGATGCTTGTGTTTAACGCCAGGTTTCATTGAAGTCTGATCCTTTCAAACCCCCTAGTCTCCTTCCTCCCCCTCTATTCAAACAAATGTGGGTTTGAGGTCCTCTTTAAAGTTGACCACAGGATGTGAGGAGCGATCCAGCTCTGTGTAGTCGCTGTCAGACGTCTCTGAGCTGCTGCTGTCGCTGGAGGAGTAAGGAGTATACCTGCAGGCTTCACAGTAGGGTCGGTGGTAGTAGCAATAATCCTCTGAGCTGCTGGTCTCCGAGTCTGAATATCCATATGAATCAGCAACTCTGGTCCTCTCATGCCCTGCTAAAGGACCCGAAGGCTGTCCAACAGAAGGACAGTCTTGATGGGTGTGTCTCGATCTCCTCCTGCCTGATCGTGATGGGGTGTTTGAGTCACACCTCTTCCTAGAGCTTTCATCCTCCTTCTCGTCCGCATTTCCATCACTTTCGGTAATATGGGGTTTCTTGTGCGTCAATTTAGAGCTTGAAGCCGTGTCACGTGCCCTCCTACACCTAGGGGGTGCTGAGCCTGGATAATAATATGGAGGAGGATCCTTTCTGCAGGCGTGGAACGGCGGTCTGCGTTTTCGCATCATGTATGGCGAGATGCTGGGAAAGTACAACTGCAGAGCCGATCGGGTTGAGAAAATGTCAGGCGCAGGATTCGACTGTCTTCTCACTCCGCACGGAGATCTGATCGAACTGCTTATGGCATCCACACTCAAATCATGCAGAATCTCCTCCAGCTGTTCGCTGCTCACAAAACCTTGCCGACCCACCCCTGAATGCACAATGGACTCTACCACTGAACCTCCTGCATCCGGAGGAAGACCGGACCAAGCCGGAGATGTGGAATCGTGCAACGTAATCAAGTTAACATGTGAATCTAAAGGCATGTTCATGACTGCAGAAGATTCAATGCTGACAGACATGCTCGTAAAGTTCAGATTGGGCAGAGACTCTTTAGTCAAACCTGCATTTTCAAGTTTCAAGTGGCTGACTTGGGAGTTCTGAGGAGCCCCGTCTGTACCAGGAGGACAGAAAGAGGGCGAGGATTCCCTGTGTTGTGAAGGAGGAGTTTCATAAGACGCTAGCGATGGAGGTGAGGATGGAGCTGATGGAGGAGGCGCATATGGTGGAAGGGACAGAGTAGTAGGAGGAGTGACCTCTCTCATGGGGAGCAATAAGGCAGGAGGCTCTGGGGGTATCACTGTAGTCTGGGTGAAGGAGGAGTTGAGGTTGGTGATGGAAGAATCCATATCTCTTTCGTCCTGCAGGTGGCCTACAGACATCAACTTCAGCAGTTTGTCCTTGGCGTTCATCACTTGCTCCTGGAGGCTGTTTATTACTGCATCTTTCTGGCAATTGAAGAACACAGAAGATCAAATATCACATTTCATTGGATCTTTGGTTTAACAGTTCTAACAGTAAGATTTTAACTTATAATGTCTCATAGACACACCAAGTATACTTTAAGGGTACCATTGGTGGTTGATTATTTTAGTTTTTCTATTTAGAAGTGTTTCTGTGGGGGGGGGGGACTTTAAGATTTTAAAGCTAATATTTGTGAGAGTTTATTTATTGTACAACAATTCTAACAAGAAAAACTGATGACTAATGTGTGTTCATTATTTAGAATACAAATTATTTCTAAGAGTGCACTTAAAATAGGTTTTACACTTCATGTGTTTTCTCTGATCCGATAGCGATCTGATTTGTTACAACTGTTCCATTTACATTAGGTCACATAAATGCGTCTTGGCGAATCGGATATCGATCTGATCTTTGTACTCCCGCCCAAAATGCAAATATATTTTACCTCATTTCCGGGGTAACTGCAATGGAACATGCTTTGGTATGTACAGTTGCTACAAAAAAAACAGCATTTACTGTTTGCTGCATTTTCGCTGGCGGCACCAGTGCATTTTAAGACCCAACGAGACACCTGGGTGAAAGATCGGAGCCAGCACTGGTGGGAAAACATATTTGTTTCTGGCGCGATGTGCGACTCGCGAGTCACCTGCGAGTGACGTACTCCTGTTTGGGAGGAGTATAGCGCTGACGTATGTGGCTTGAACAACCACATGCATTTACACCTGTGCAGTTTCATCTGAAATGCGTCCCAGACCTCCTCCTGAAGGGGTTTGAACGATCGGATTTATATCCGTCTCGAAACCGTTTCGGAGGGCATTTACACCTGGACTTTTTACCATCGGATAGCTATCTGATCACAGAAAACGCATGAAGTGACCAGGTGTAAAAAACCCCTTAGTTTTCTAAAGGAGACAAACAACAAACAAAAGATGTAGGGTATTGCATAAAACCTTTGAGAGTTCCCCAAGAGTGTCAAACAGAGAATAAAGAACTATCCACAGAACCCTTTTATAACCTTTTGAAAGAGTGCACGTACCTGAGTTACTTTGTACTCAATAGAGGGTTTCTCTTTTACAAAAGATTCCAAGTTGCTTGACTTTAGGAAGCTAGAACTGTTACACAATTGAAAAGCATCTCAAGATCCCTTTTTCAGAGTGTTTCAAGGTACATGTACGCTTTACACAAAAGGTCCTCAAGGTTCTTTGGACAAAGACAGGAAAATTTTCTGTTATAAAGACCTACAAAGAGACTTATAGAGTTCCTCAAGAGTGATGAACTAAAGAATCCTTGAAAGTGCTAGATGCACTCTTTGAAAAAAAAAAGCGTTCCTTAAGACTACTTTGGATATTCGACAGGTCTAGATTTCTACTTGGAAGTTTTTTTAAAAGAGAAACTGTGGCACAACACATGGCCTTTTCCATGTTAGGTTCTGTTACAGGTTTTTATTTTATTTTTTATAGTCTGCAGCAATTCTGCTGAGTAAAACAGTTTACACAAATTACATGAGACTCGTGAATTACAAGGTTTCATCACTGCAGGTTCATCAGGTATTTAATATGTCCAGCTTTATAAAGGAGATCTACTTGGGAGATTTTTCTAAAAAGGAAATGCTCTGCTATAGGATTATACAGTACACGGATCGTTTAAGAGTTCCTTAAGAGTCGTAAACTGACAGACGTAGACAAAAAGTAATCGAATGTACAGTACTGGATCCACATGGTTGGCAGTTCTAGAATTCTACCTCTGCTGCTACTGTAGGTCACATATAGAACTAAATAGAGCAAATATCATTTTCAACTTTTCCAAATGTTTGTTTTTGAGGAAAAAGATTCAAGGGTTCTGTGGCTGATTATCAGTGCAAGCTTTCTAAAGTGGTTCTGTTGGTAATCATTTATAAAAAAATAAAACCCTCTGTTTTTCCTTACAGAGCTTTCCTAAAGGAACAAAACTGACAAATAAATTCAGTCGTCAAAGCTGGCTTTTTTCAGCTGCGTCTGCTTTATAAAGTTAAGCCTTTTCTTTCTTTTAAAGATTTTGAAAAAGTAATTCATGTTTTTATTTCATCTAGGCTGGACTACTGTAACTCGCTTTATTTTTGGATCAGCCAGACAGCTTTATCTCGCTTACAGCTTGTCTCCTGTGTGGGGTAAAAAAGAGGGTGCATGTTACTCCTATTTTACGCTCACTACATCGGTTGCCCGTTTGTTTTAGAGTGGATTTTAAAATTTTGCTCCTCGTTTATAAATCTCGGAATGCCCATTGGTCGACGGAAGTTGTAATTAATTGTGCTACAGTATATAAATAAATTGTCATTGTCATTGTCACAAAACGAAGAACCATTTAGGGTGTTTGGGCAAATCTTTTTTTTATCCAACAGTATTAAGTATGATCTAGAATTTCCAGAGAACGTTTATACATACATTGGCTGGTCTCTTTAACCATTTGGGCCATTTCAAACAAACAGCAACCGCAATCTGAACTGATAAAGATCTCTGTAAGTGAATGAATGGAGCAGGAAAAGCTTTCACAGGATGTGAGGTCTTAAAGTGGTGCCTTGGGGAAATGTAAAACAAAAGGGCTAGGCCTCAAACATGTCTCAGTGACGCATGGCTCACAGCTTCTCACACCCTGCTCTGGAATCCTCCACAGGAGCTTTCACAAAACCACTAATCTCTGAGCTCAGAGGATAATCGCCTTATAGTTGATGCAGCACAAAAAGCCCATACGTGTTCAATGACAATCCCGAAGTCCGTTCAGTCCGTTCAAAGTGTGTTGGTTTGTTGAACAGTGGAGTATACAGTAAATAACTGGGTACAACACACATATTTTTCATTAAGTTACGATTTTGAGGTTGAAGTGTTTACACTGCAATAGATATACGTGTAAGAAATGCGTCTAAACAGTCTTTGTTTCCAAAGTAAAAAAAAACAAAAGTAATTACACAAAGCGACAAAGTCAACAATATACACTCCAGATGCAAATACCACATCTGGAATATAAACCCTAGATATTTTGTGTGTGCTTGTGATTAAACTGGATGTAGCAACATGCTCACATGTACAGAAAGTCACGGGCCAACGCGTCTCTCTAAATTTTATTACTAATATTCAGAGAGTTGGGGGGGCACGGTGGCTTAGTGGGTAGCACGTTCGCCTCGAGCTGACCGGGAGGTAGCAGTTCACTTTCACATTCCCGACACAACACAAACACAAATGGACCTGACACGTATCAAAAAATACAAGTAAAACGGTTTTGTGTGGAAGGGCACCTTTAAGTCTCCTGAGACGCATCAAAGCAAGAAACAAAGACAACAATGACAAAAAAAAGAAAAAAATCCTCCTGTTATTATTGTACAAACCAGTGTTTGGGTTTCTGTACTTAATATAATCTTGTCACAACATTCTAACACATTGTCTGATGCAAAAAAGTAAACATTCTGCAATATACACGTAATATAAGACCTCAACATGCACAGCATTCTGTCAGGAAAAATCCAAACGGTGGCTTAGTGGTTAGCGCGTTCGCCTCACCCCTCCAGGGTCGGGGGTTCGATTCCCGCCTCCGCCTTGTGTGTGTGGAGTTTGCATGTTCTCCCCGTGCCTCGGGGGTTTCCTCCGGGTACTCCGGTTTCCTCCCCCGGTCCAAAGACATGCATGATAGGTTGATTGGCATCTCTGGAAAATTGTCTGTAGTGTGTGAGTGAATGAGAGAGTGTGTGTGTGCCCTGTGATGGGTTGGCACTCCGTCCAGGGTGTATCCTGCCTTGATGCCCGATGACGCCTGAGATAGGCACAGGCTCCCCGTGACCCGAGAAGTTCGGATAAGCGGTAGAAAATGAATGAATGAATATTCAGAGAGTTACGTGCTAGAAATGACATGCAAGTCAACATTGACTTGAGCGCAAACTCAGCTCGAGTGAAGCTCAGGATTAAGAAACTTATCTTTTGGGTTATACACACTGTAATGTCCAATATTAACTACATGAATATGACCCTATTTAGTTGAAATTGGAGGACATTGGAGGAGAAATGATCTTTTGAATCTTTCCAGTGTCGTAATCGGAGATTTTTTTTAGTGGATAAAATGAAGAGCTTTTCTTTTAAGTTTTGCATGTTGTTTCCAGGAGATTTTTATCAAATGAACAAAACAGAATATATAATAAAATCTTAATGAAATAATAACCCTTTTTCTTAAAATAGTGAGCCTACATCCCATAACCACATTATCATTCCATGACCTCAAATTAAAAATATTTCGTAGCTTTATTAAGACTTATGTGTGAGAGTAAAGGTCTAAGCATAAAGGTGCTGCATTAAGCTGCTGATGGAAGGGAAAGTCATGTTGTTAAATTAAACCAAATTTTCTGGTAATTAATGTAGTCATTACATTTTATGAGGCAGTATATAAGAAATATACGAATTATTTTTTTTAATTCTCTCTTGAATTTTTGTGACATTGTGTTTCATTTGACAGCAAAGAAAAAAAAACACAATTTCATTTAATTTTGTTGATTTTTGCCGGATTTAAAAACCTTTGATTTTTAAGGTTATAATATGGATGCCATTGAGATGTAAGAAAAATCTGGCAACCGGGTATTAACTACATGCAGGTAATTTGTGTACTTTGAATGAAAACAGTTCTATAATCAGCAGTTTAGCGAAATCTTATGTTATTATTAATCACAGCTCATCGTCGGAAATGTGTATATTAAGGGTATTTTGGCGTGAATGGATGATATCGGACCGTAACGATACAGCAAGTCAACAATGTTCATACCTCACTGATTAACCTCTTCATGGAGTCGTATTCTCCGAGCAGGTAGTAGATGTCGTTCTCACTGGAGCGAAGGCTCTTGCTGCTGAAATACTTGGCCATATGGCTGGAGTGAGGGTTCAGGTCCTCTTCAAACTGCCTCCACTGGGTCAACTGTTGGTAGGTAGAGGGAACATACAGTGACAGTTCCTCCTTTTGTATTTTTTCCTAAGATCTTCTCTGAGAGGTTTGCTTTGTTTTTTCGAGTGCCGATGATCCAAATTTCCTTTCTTGTACCACTATTGGTAAGTACCTAACACTGCAGACTGGGAAGACTTCACCTGCAGTTCTGTAGATGCTCTGACTCTGTCCTCTAGCTACAGTATATAAGTTTGTCCCTTGTCAACATCGCTCAGATCCTTACCCATTTTTCCTACTTCCAATACATAAACTTAAAGAACTGACTGTTCACTCGCTGCCTTATATATTCATCCCTTGACAGATAACACTGTAACAAGAGAATTAAAGTTATTCAAGTCGCCTCTCAGTGATTTTAATATGATGGCTGATCACTTCCCAGCATAGTGTATATATATAAGGCTTTTACACTAAAGAAACAGGGCTCGTATTTGTAAAGATTGTAAGTCTCAAACTAGGAATTTCAAACTAGGAATCTTATCTTTAGAGTGATTCAGGACCAAACTCAGCAACTCTGAGCAAGGAAAATACAACAACTTTTATCATAGAGAGGAGGCGGGTCTTAACCCTATTACCAAGTTTGACACGTTATTTTGAAGACTGTGATTGGTTGTCTAGAAACTCTTAAGCCTTTTAATAGTAATCCCCACTACTCCTAAGACGTTTTGACCATAAGAGCTATTATAAGGGTTAAGGGATCTTACTTTATCTTTACTAGAATCTTCTCTTTAATTTTAAGGGAAAATGGCCACATTTCTAGGAATTTTCTTAGAATTTCCTCACTAGGAGCAACTCTTTACACTAAGAATCTTTATGAATACGGGCCTAGAGCTTTAATCGTTTTCTAGATCTTCTATTAAATTCAATAAATTGTTTATTTCTGTTTTTCTGTTTCTATAAAGAAAAAAAACATTGCAGATTATTAGTATTATTATTACTGTTATTAGAGTATTATTATTGTTGTTATTATTAGTAATAGTAGTAGTAGTATTATTATTTGCTGTACTAGTGTAGTGAAGAATGAGGAATGGTTTGTGCATCCAGACAACAATGATTATTACATTTTATTGATCCGGGGCTTCTTTATAATCAGCTAGGTCAAGCATTTATCCTCTTGCAGTGCACCAGCACAGTAACACCAGCCAACAGGCTCTCTGTGAAACAGCTGACATCAGCAATATCCTTTCTACACTAACAATGAATCATCAACCCCAGAGCTCACTTTATTGACTGATGATATCTCAGTTTGTTTATTCTTTTAGAGCAAGTAGAAGTTTGACTTTGTGTCACTTGCATACATGTACTGCTCATTTCTCACCTGGGGCACAAATATAAGGCAGTTAATAGCAGTGGTGCAGATGAAGATGGTTCCAGAGAGCATGCTGTAGACCAGGTTGGGCCATGAGTGCAGGTAGAGAGAGACAGGGATGGCCAGAGCGGTGGATGCAGTGACCAGATACACAGCAGTCATGATGGTCAGGGATTGGTTGACTGGAGGAAGACTAACGCTGCTGGTCAGTCCAGCTAGGTACGTGCCATACACCAGTAGACCGGCCTACAGCACAGAACAAGAGGGTGGCGATATTATTTATCATGGAAAGAGTGTCTCAATCAGCTCCCTACGTCAATAGTACAGTTCAGGGCTCTGATTAGTAGAATCAGGCTGTGATTTTCCAATTCCAATGTCATATTTCTCTCAAAGTCTCTCGGCTCAAAACATGGCAAGATGATCTCTCGAGCAAGTTGACGTATCTCGCAATTTTCTCGTTACAGAAATGTGTGTGATTAACTATTAGATTTATATGACATTCAAAATTTTTTTATATTTTAAATGTTTGGGTTGTTATAATGACTCATGAGGAATGTCACCAGAAATGGAGTTATAAACGTCCCAATGAGAATCCTTACCAGTGTCCCAGTTAGTGTAAATGATTCACTTCCTAGGGAGCTAGAGAGCTGATTGACATGCACCCCTTTACTACAATATATCCAGCATCACAAGAGCTTCATTCCTTATTTTACTAATACGCAACTAATGCTTTTTAACCGTTTATATTTACATCCGATGTTAGGGATCATCCATGGAATTAGCTGTTATTCCCTCGCCCAGCCTCACTTTCTTCTCTCTCTTAACCCTTGTATGTTGTTTGTATGTTTGTTACTCAGCCATTGTTCGTGGGTCTGGTGACCTGCTGCATTTTTGGGTTTTTCTTTCAACACAATCAAAAATGTTATATTAAAATACTCTACAGATGTTTATTTCATCCCAATTACAAGCAATATAAACAGCATATATGGTTAATATTTGCCCTTTACCTTTATTACATCACATTTTTTAATTCAAGTGTTATTTGTTTTTTGTTGTTTTTTGTAAATGTAATAAAAAAAAAAAAATAAAATCAAATTTAATCAAGTTGTGAGTGGAAAAAAATCAACAAATTTACAAGGAAGAAAAGTTTTTCAAAACTATTGATGTTTATGAATATGGGACCCACAGACCCGAACATCATACAAGGGTTAAAGTTAATATACAGTAGGGCTGGGCGATATGGCCTAAAATAAAAATCCCCGATTTTTCCACAAAAAAAAAGATTTACGATTTAAATTGATTTTTCCTGTATATTTATATACATACACCTGAGACAGATTCCAAGGGACCGTCTGCAAAGTGCAAAACCCGAAAAGCAAATACTTTAAAAACAGTCAATAACTTCATTGTAATACACTGTCACCAGCTCACACAATGATTTTCATATAAAAAAGTACAGTGTATTTCAGTGAAGTTATTGACTGTTTTTAAAGTATTCGCTGTTAAACGTTATTAAACGTTATTATTAAACGTTCCCTTGGAATCTGTCTCTTAGGTGTTCGCACATAGAGACTTATGTATTTTGTCCAATGTGGAGAAAAGCTGATTTTGAGGAAAATTGGGTTGTAGCTGCCTCTCTACATTACTACTATAAAAAAAGAGGTGTTATTTGTGTAATAAGAGCGTTTAGCTCAGGAGTTATCCATTCGGGAAACTCCAATCTGTGAATATGCGGCCAACTTTACTTAAGTCACGATACACAATAGAGTATAATGTTTGTTGATGTGTATAACAGGAATTCTCTGCATCCATGATCGCTTTCCAACCACCCCATTCTTATCATACTGGATATAGTTTGTAAATGTTTCTAAGATGGTAGGTTGTTTTTTGGCGGTGTGTTTGTGCTGCCGCGGTCTTTTTCATTTCGCAGAGCGTAACATCTCACTCGCTAGACAGCATGCCTCTGTTTAAGGTGCTGCAGTAAATTAGTAGTACTGCTACCTGAACACATTTTGCAGCGGGGTGTTGTGTGTTCTGCGTCTAACGCCGCAAAACCAAACCAATTCCATACGACCGATGACACTGTGCCTTTCTTGGGAACAAGTTCTTCCCTGCTCGCTGCCATGTTGTTTGTGTATCTCTATGGCAAACGCACGGGCCCATTCGGAACTACAGGAGCCCAGAGGGGAGCGTCAGCACATGTTAAAGAGAAAACCGATTTTCATTCAAACAAATCGATGTAAACTACACATTCGAGTTAATCGAAAAAATCGATTTATCGCCCAGCTCTAATATACAGAATAAAGTTTGCATCAAAAAAATTCAGCTTGCCATGTGTCTGAAGAATGGAAAAGTGTGCTGTTCTGCGGAATTTCCTTCAGCTATTGTTCATCCATTGAGTTAAACAGAATTAATAAAAACATGATTATCCATTCATCCAGTTTCTGGAGTCTATCCCAGGGGACTTTAGGCACACTTTTGATGGAGTGCCAATCCATCACAGGGCACAATGGCACACACACTCACACACTACAGACAATTTTGAGATGCCAATCAATCTACAGTGCATGTCTGTGGAGTTGGAAAGTGTGGAGGTGGAAACCTTAAAAAAAATAAAAATCTTATCATGAATATAATTGTTGTAAGGTCCCCAATACTGTGCTAGTGTTACGTTTCAATTATTTCCCAGACTCTCCAGAAGTTCACATATCCCTCGACCTGCTGAGACTTAAAGATGGATAATTTACACGTTACACATTTTTCTTTTAAACTTACTTAATTATAAAGACAGAGGGGTGTGTGAATAAAACTCTTTGCTCATGTTTGTGTTCTTACCTTGAGTGCACAGAGGAGAAGAACCCACAGGACAGAGTAGTGAGACGAGCAGGAGTCCATCTGAGACAGAGAGTAACGTACATCAACCTCGACCACCTAATACAGAGAAATAAAACAAAACCTCCTGACATAAAGGTAATCACACACAGTAAAGAAGCATGGCAGCATTTATAATTCCGTTAGATAAAACAGAATGTCAATGCTGTAATGTATTCATACAGATCTGTGGAAATACATTGACACAAGCTCATAAAACTCCTGTGCTTTACCAGCAGAGGGCAGTAAGCGCTATTCTCCTGTGCTTTTCCAGCAGGGGGCAGTAAGCGCTATTCTGTACTTCTGTAGAAAACCTTGTTTATACTTCATAAGCACTTTGTTTTAACACACACTAAACATTCATTCATTCATTTTTCATCACTCATGCACAGGCTCCCCGTGACACACTAAACATGAACAGTAAAAAATATTAATGTAAAAAGAATATGAAGCTTAGAAGCTAGAAAAAGGTACCTGAGTCCAAATTGTATGTATTTACAATCAATGCCTTAATTACATAACTAGATAGATAGATAGATAGATAGATAGATAGATAGATAGATAGATAGATAGATAGATAGATAGATAGATAGATAGATAGATAGATAGATAGATAGATAGATGGATGGATGGATGGATGGATGGATGGATGGATGGATGGATGGCCAGACAGACAGACAGACAGACAGGCAAACAGATTGATTGAATGATTGATTGGGTAATTGATGGATAGAGGGAAGGATGGGCAGATGTATGGATAGATGTATAGATGTATGGATAGATGTATAGATGTATAGATAGATAGATAGATAGATAGATAGATAGATAGATAGATAGATAGATAGATAGATAGATAGATAGATAGATAGATAGATAGATAGATAGATAGTTAGATGGCCAGACAGACAGACAGGCAGACAGATTGATTGAATGATTGATTGGGTAATTGATGGATAGAGGGAAGGATGGGCAGATGTATGGATAGATGTATAGATGTATAGATAGATAGATAGATAGATAGATAGATAGATAGATAGATAGATAGATAGATAGATAGATAGATAGATAGATAGGTAGATGTATCTACCTATCTATCTATCTATCTATCTATCTATCTATACATCTACCTATGTACATCGATACATCTACCTATCTATCTATCTATCTATCTATCTATCTATCTATCTATCTATCTACCTATCTATCTATCTATCTATCTATCTATCTATCTATCTATCTATCTATCTATCTATCTATCTATCTATCTATCCATCTATCTACTGTAGCTATCTATACCTTGACCACAGCACTGACTGCTCTGGAACACTTCACAGGGTCGGTGAGACTCCACAGAGACAGAATCAGAACATCCACCAACACCAACAAAGCCACCAGACCCATCAACCGAATATCACGGATAATCTGAAAGACAGAAAACAACAAACGTCTCACACACAAAATCTTAACAGATGAGGAGGTTTTTTTATAATCCTGATAAATTAATCATGTAAAAAAAAGTTTTTCTGTGTATCAGTCATCTGGACATATCGCAGAACTCAAGCCAACTCATTCATTCATTTTCTACCGCTTATCCGAACTTCTCGGGTCATGGGGAGCCTGTGCCTATCCCTAATCCAACATGTTAACCAACCCATCACAGGGCGCACACACACTCTCTCATTCACTCACACATTCACACACTACGGACAATTTTCCAGAGATGCCAATCAACCTACCATGCATGTCTTTGGACCGAGGGAGGAAACCCCCGAGGCACGGGGAGAACATGCAAACTCCGCACACACAAGGCAGAGGCGGGAATCGAACCCCAACCCTGGAGGTGTGAGGCGAACGTGCTACCCACTAAGCCACAATGTTTACATTTATAGCCTTTGGAAGATGCCCTGTTGACAGAGTGACTTACATCTGTCTCATTATAGAGCTGAGTAATTGAGGGCCTTGTTCAGGGGCCCAAGAGTGGCAGCTTGATGGACCTGGGATTTGAACTCATGACCTTCCATTCCATAATCCAACATGTTAACCAGTAACCAGTGAGCTACCACGTGTCCAGTAAAAGCTGACTAGATGCTACCTTATTATCCTCCTTATCTTATTTTGTCTTATATATTGTGCCTCATGAACATCAAGGTTCTCAAATAAGCTTTAACATTTGAACCTAATATCAAGCTTTACCATTATGTTTAAATCATTTCTAACAGTCACCAACTGCACTCACCACTCTCCTGTCAGGTACACGCTGCGTAAACACCCTGTAGAGACGCCATGTTTTCCCCAGGATGGGTCCGAACACCAAAGAGCTGCCAACGCACAGCGTCCAGACCCACGCCTGGATCACGGCAGACAACAGAAACAAGAGCAAATGCAGAAACAAAATGTAAAACATGGAAATCTTTACAGGTTTTTAGCTGTTAAAATGTTTAGATGTTAAACTGCTGATCCATAGCACATGACACAGCTGGGTTTCAACACAAACGTGTGTGTGTGTGTGTGTGTGTGTGTGTGTGTGTGTGTGTGTGTGTGTGTGTGTGTGTGTGTGTGTGTGTGTTGGAACAGTGCCCTGTGTGTTTGTGTGTGTGTGTGTGTGTGTGTGTTTATATATGTGTGTGTTTATATATATATGTGTGTGTGTGTGTGTTTGTATATGTGTGTGCACATACAGTGCTGTGTGTAAGTGTGTGTTTGTGTTTTTATGTGTTTTTGTGTGTGTGTGCTATATAGTGCCCTGTTTGTGTGTGTGTGTGTGTGTGTGTGTGTGTGTGTGTGTGTGTGTGTGTGTGTGTGTGTGTGTGTGTGTGTGTGTGTGTGTGTGTGTGTGTGTGATGAATGCAGTGCTGTGTGGGTGCTTTGTGTGTGTATATACAGTAGTATGTGTGTGTGTGTATACAGTACCATGTGTGTGTGTGTGTGTCTGTGTGTGTGTGTATACAGTGCTGTATGTGTGTATGCAGTGTCTCGCGCGAGTGTTTATATGTGTGTAGGTATGCAGTGCTGTGTGTGGGTTTTTTGTGTGTGTATACAGTGCCATGTGTGTGTGTGCGTGTGTGTGTGTATGCAGTGCTGTGTATGCAGTGTCTCGTGAGCGTGTGTTTATGTGTGTGTATGCAGCGCTGTGTGCGTTTTTGTGTGTGTATACAGTGCCATGTGTGTGTGTTTATGCAGTGCTGTGTGTGTTTTTGTGTGTGTATACAGTGCCATGTGTGTGTGTATGCAGTGCTGTGTGTATGTTTTTGTGTGTGTATACAGTGCCGTGTGTGAGTGTTTGTGTGTGCATACAGTGCCGTGTGTGTGTGTGTGTATGCAGTGCTGTGTGTGTATGCTGTGTGTTTGTTTTTGTGTATGTGTGTGTGTATACAGTGCCATGTGTGAGTGTGTGTGTGTGTGTGTGTTTACCTGCATGACAGCTTTTGGGCCCGTTCCCTGTACAGGTGATCTGTCCTCTATAGCATAGAGGAAGCCGCTGGTGTAGGCCAACACACTCCCTAACACAGTCAGTATGTTCAGGTTGGGACTCGACATCTTCACAATCCTGAGAATTCATTATATACAACAGCATATAGGACGCAGTTCAGACGACGAGCTACAGTGAGTGAGTCATGACCTTTATTCTGAAGTCTGTTTTAGTTTCAGGTTGTAACAATACAAAATGGGTTAAATATATTCAGGGCAGTGAATATATGTATGAATGAAAAGAAAAAGAGAGAGAAAGTCAGAGGATTAGATAAAGAGATGGTTTTGTGAGATTTGTCTACCTGTTGTTTTTGTAGCGGATGGTGAAAATGAGGAAGAGGAAGGACAGCAGAATCCCACAGGAGAGCAGGGTCCAAACTACGGCACACAGAACCGGAGACAGAGACCTGCTCTGCACCTCCACCACCCTCTGCACACAGACACACAGACACACACACACACACACACACACACACACACACACACACACACACACACACACACATCCACACACACACACACACACACACACACATCCACACACACACACACACACACACACACACACACACACACACACACACACACACACATCCACACACACACACACACACACACACACACACACACACACACACACACACACACACACACACATCCACACACACACACACACACACACACACACACACACACACACACACACACACACACACAGAGACACTGTTACAGTTTCAATATAAAAAGGACATCCTTACACCATTGTGTAGATTTTTGAGCAGTGTGTGTGTGTGTGTGTGTGTGTGTGTGTGTGTGTGTGTGTGTGTGTGTGTGTGTGTGTGTACCGTAGAGAGAGTGCAGAGTCTCAGCAGGATATCCCAGCTCTGCTGCTTGTTGACTGCAGGATGGATGAAGCAAGACGCAGAGTCACAGTTAGCACTGCAGTTTGGCCTGATCTCCATCACTGCCTACACACACACACACACACACACACACACACACACACACACACACACACACCTTAATCAGACACACTACTAAAAAGTAGTATTAAATAGTATTATACTACTATATATTAAAAAAATCAACCAAATCTTCTCAAAATATTTTCCATATTTTCTTTAAAAATGTCACATCAAATTTCCCCACAAATTCCGATTTGATGGATATTTAGATTGCAACCACAACCTACTGCATATGACCCGCCTCTTCCTGTGGTAAGGCAGTACTTCATTCATTCAGACATTACAACATTACTATCTCTTTTGCTAATGCAATAACACTTTGTTACACTTTCAGCCTAAGCCTTGTGTATTAACATAAACCTGCGAAACAACCACAATAAAGTTTATTAATTTTTTTTACATTTTGCTCCATCTGAAAACAAACTCTGCAAAAATGAATCAGAAAAATACCTTGTGATACTACAAGATTGTACATGTGACATATGAAATATGAAATACAGTGAATAATCAAATGATATAGAAGATAATACAGGCATCTAGAGATACCAGCTCCAGTTGTGTTCCCCTTCATGAAGATTTTGGACATTCGGTATGAAGAGGCGGAGGGCACAGTGGTGAAAACGTTGTCTCATTTCACTGTGTACTGCAACAGCTATATATGGTTGAAATGACAATAAAAAGCTTCTTGACTTGACTTGACTTGGCTTAGTGGCGCACGTTCCCACCTCCACCTTCTGTGTATGGAGTTTGCATGTTCTCCCCGTGCCTCGGGGGTTTCCTCCAGGTACTCAGGTTTCCTCCCCCGGTCCAAAGACATGCATGGTAGGTTGATTGGTATCTCTGGAAAATTGTCCGTAGTGTGTGAGTGAATGAGAGTGTGTGTGTGTGTGCCCTGTGATGGGTTGGCACTCCGTCCAGGGTGTATCCTGCCTTGATGCCCGATGACGCCTGAGATAGGCACAGGCTCCCCGTGACCCGAGAAGTCGGATAAGCGGTAGAAAATGAGTGAATGAATGAATGAGAAGAGGCATCGACCTTGTGAGGATCCTGAGGGTTAGGGTTAGGGTTAGGGTTAGGGTTAGGGTTAGGGTTAGGGTTAGGTTAGGGTTAGGGTTAGGGTTAGGGTTAGGTACATCTAGAGATGTACCAGCTCCAGTACAGGTGGTCTTTGAGGACAACAACAACCTCCTCATCAATACACAATTGTCAGACTGTATCTGAATGTAGAAAGGATATCATTCATAATAACACTCTCTGATGTTTATAACACTTTATAATCACACCCTCCTGTGAAACCCAAATGATGATGAGATTCACTTTTGTGTCTGGTTCCTCTCAAGGTTTCTTCCTCTTCCCTTCCATGGGGAATGTGGCTGCCTAGTGGTTAAGGTGTTGGGCTACCAATCGGAAGGTTGTGAGTTTGATTCCTTTGTCCACTTAAGATGCCACTGCTGGGCCCCTGATCAAGGTCCTTTACCCTCAATTGCGCAGTTGTATAAAAAATGAGATAAAAATTTTAGTCGCTCTGGATAAGGGCGTCTGCTAAATGCTGTACATTTAAGGGAGTTTTTCCTCACCAAAGTCACCTCAGGTTTATTGATTAAGGATAAAAACAAGCACATTTAAATATAAATCTAAAAATAATCTTAAACGTGTTTCTTATGTTCTGTAAATCTGCCTTGAGACAATGTCCATTGATAAAAGCCCTATATAAATGAAATTGAATAGAATTTGAATGACGGTACCGTACGGTATCACCTTCTATATCCTTTGATAATCCATTATAATGAATATGTGCGATATCTACTGCTTTATGACTGCACACACTTTCCATCGTGTTTTGCCGTACATCTGAGTAGGACTGTACAACTATAGTGTAATCATTTTATTGTACATCTTTGTTCTGAATAACTTACTGCATTGTAAAAGATGTTTCTCCCCAATATTTAACATGTAACGTGGTGTTTATTAGAACCAGAGAAACATGCTATACTATAACATACCACCAGAGAGCAGTGCAACATTCATTCATTCATTCACTCATTCATTCACATAGGACAAATAAATCTGACTGAAATAAAAAAAAAAATTTCATTTTGTTTTTTGTTTTTTTGCATTGTGTAATCACTTTAAACATTCACATAGGAATTCACAGCCCTGAGAAATGAAGACAAGTAATTATTGCGAATCCACCCTTTTGCATAATAGCAACTAAGCGCAAACTACATAAACACTTCACTCCTGAACCCTAAATGAGAGAGAAGAGGGATAAAAACAAAACAAAACAAAACACACAGGCCTGTCTGTAGTACACTGCACTAAATCTCACAAAACACGGCTTCGTCACACGCAAGCACGTATGCAGCGTACGCCTCAAACTGGTGAAAGGATAGTGGGTTAAGGAAAAAGAGAAAAAAGTGATCTCCGAGCACGTCTGCAGAGCCGGTGTGTGTTGTGTGTTATGAATTGAGGTGCAGCCTGTGTGATGGTTAAAGCTTAAATGTTGCATGGACTTGTTATAGATTCGACGCTTCCATGTTTGTAAAGACTGGAAAATCTCCTGAGATTAACTGGGCACATTTGTGTGTGTGTGTGTGTGTGTGTGTGTTACAACATTACTGAACATGCCTAGAGTTTCACATGAAAACGCTAGATATATGCTGGATATTGGGCTTTGGTCTGTATGACACGGAAAGATGTGGAATAAAGAGTCGACTGTTCTGGAACTAGTCCAGTTTTAGCATTTAATCCTCCCCTATAATTATTTTTTTCTACTTCAACAAAATGAAAATTTGTCTGTTTTACAAAGTCTAAGAAGCAACAGTTATATCCAGTGTTTCCACTTGTGAACTTGTCACACGTAAATATCTTCTTTTGAATCACAGTAAACCTAAAACGCTCTTAAAGACATGTTTGCTAAAATAAATAAATAAATAAAAAATCCTCAGAAGATACAGATCTTAATCTGATCCATTGGATTGCTTCTGTCATGTAATAGAGAAACATCCACGGTGCTGTAATGTATATGTGGCGATAATAGAGGATTCTTCTTCTAGCTGACGAGATTGTTTCAAACGCAGGTCCCTTCTACATGAAGGAGCAAATACTTTTACCCAGTTTTCATCTGGGTTGACTTCATTAATTCAGGAACCTTATGGCACATTATCCACATTAATACTTTAACTCCAAAGAATGACAAAAAATGGAATTTGCTCCTGTTTTGTCGTGTCCATGTTCGACGTTGAACGTCTTTCTCTTGTCGCGCTCCACAGCGGTGCTTAATATAAAGCTCAAATGAAAGTAAACACTCTGGGATTTAAGAATTTGTAGTTTTTCTGTTTTTATCTAGCCTACTAGGGGCAATATATTCACACAAATGTGTCTAACTTCAAAGCAAACGATGATATCAAACTCATTCTGCTCTCTGAGATGCCCGTACATAAAGGTCTAAGATTCGAAGCTGGTATCTTTAACCGTTAAAATTCTGTGCAAGTTTATCATCAGAAAGTAAAACACATATCTCACACTGAAAGCTAACAGAGTCCTGACTCACTTTATATCAAACTGATATAAATCAAAATGTCAGATACGTGGATTTAACGCCAGCTTATTGGTCATAAAGGTTGAACACTAGATAAATACACTTGTGTACACACATTTAGTGCATCTGATTGTTTAGAAGGTGTTGATTTGTTTATTACAACAGCAGCTCGCCCGCTAGAGCTAACTCGAATATTAGCTTTAATGCTTCTTTTAATGCAATATTGTTTACAAAGTAACGGTCACTCATATACTCCTACTTCATCAATCCTGACATTCTACCGCTGGTTGGAGTCTCGTCACCCGGTGGTCCCCTAGCCAGGGATTGATCCGCATGGTCAGCCAGTGTCTTATGATATTGTTGTGGATAGAGCAGCCCAGAGACTGTTGGTCTGGTCTTTATCAGCAATCAGGTCTGTGCTGAACTCGTTTACGATGACCCATTAGTTCCTCAGGAGCTCTCGGTCACACTATTATAAACTGTTGTAGAAATGACATTATTTACAGTACAGTGTCACCTAAATGAGGATGAGGTTCCCTTCTGAGTCTGGTTCCTCTCAAGGTTTCTTCCTCATGTCCTCTCAGGGAGTTTTTCCTTGTCGCCGTCACCTCCGGCTCGCTCATTAGGGATAGGGATAGTTAATATTTTTAAATTAATTGTAAACTTTAATTTTATATATATCCACTTATTTATTTGTATCCTTATTTTTTCTTCTTCTTCTTCTTCTTCTTCTTCTTCTTCTTATTATTATTATTATTATTATTATTATTATTATTATTATATATTTATTTCCTTTTTTCTCTCTCTTCTCTTTCCATACTTCTGTAAAGCTGCTTTGAGACAATGGGAACTTGTTAAAAGTGCTATACAAATAAATTTCAATTTGAAATTTGAACATACAGGGACATGTAATGGTGGACACGACATAATCTTAGCCAATTTTTAATAAAGAGATTTTTAAGAACACGATTTTTAGGACACAAGACTAAAGGAGTTTGTTTAAAATTCAGAGCAGATGACATGGTTAGCATGAAATTAGCAGTGGTCTACATTTCCCATCAGCACCTGCATGTCACATGATCACAACACTCATGCTGAAGAACACCACTATGTAAGTTCCTGTATATCTAAGCTTGTGTTGTTGCGTAATGGCCCGTAGTCTCGTTTCTAGTCTCGATAGTTTTGCCTTTGTCTTGTGCATCACTGAGATTTCTGTGTTTGTTCCTTCTACGCTTGGTAATTATAGTCTACACTTGCAACTGCTGCCTCTATGAATACCTGACAGAAAGAGTCTACGGTGTTGTACATATTTCCAAACAGAGGAATATACAGGCTGTGGTTTGTCTAAAACATGACAAGCAGCATTTTTATGGTCTTGATGATGAAACTGTTACCTTGCCACAATGAAACTGATAACATGAACAAACTTGCTTTGCTAACTTTCACAGATAATAAAATTAAAAGTGTGACGTTTACATCGTCAGCAGACGCTCTTATTCAGACCGTACGTTTTAACACAACAGAGCAAGTAAGAATCTGGGATATTGATGGACCTGGGATTTGAACTCACAACCTTCTGATTGACAGTCTAACAGCTTAACCACTAGGCTATCTGCTGCACTCAAAGTGGAATGAGGATTGAACTTCAGCTTCTTAACTTATTTTCCTATTATAGCACACCGCATGAACTTTCACCCTTACATACTATATGATGCTTTTTCTTTAATTGCAGGAGGGGCACAGTGGCTTAGTGGTTAGCACGTGTGCCTCACACCTCCAGGGTTGGGGGTTCGATTCCCGCCTCCGCCTTGTGTGTGTGGAGTTTGCATGTTCTCCCCGTGCCCCGGGGGTTTCCTCCGGGTACTCCAGTTTCATCCCCCGGTCCAAAGACATGCATGGTAGGTTGATTGGTATCTCTGGAAAGTTGTCCGTAGTGTGTGAGTGAATGAGAGTGTGTGTGTGTGTGCACCCTGCGATGGGTTGGCACTCCGTCCAGGGTGTATCCTGCCTTGATGCCCGATGATGCCTGAGATAGGCACAGGCTCCCTGTGACCTGAGAAGTTCGGATAAGGGGTAGAAAATGAATGAATGTTTAATTGCTGCTTCGTGTCATCAGACGTGTGTGTCATATCACAAGTTTGATGTCTGTGTATGTGGAAAAAACAAGTGTTAATATGTTGGAATGATTAAGTGTGAATAAGCGTTCATGACTTCACAGCTGTAAACAGTCTGTAAAGTGTCACCCCTGTGCATGACTAATCGCTTGGGTTGAATATCTTTCTGTTTAAAAAGCCTCAGGCCTTGCACTGCTCAGTTACACACACATCACTATATAAACCATAGATAATATGGAGTTCATTAAATCATGACGCTAGCTGAGACACAAACAAGGGCTGTTAATGTTACGTTAGACACAAGAACGCAGAAGAGCAGCATATCGATCTGTTTTACGACTCTTTCAGACTTGTTTGTTCAGGAAGAAAGAATCTGAGTGAAACGAATACTTATCTTTGTTTTTTATTTATGACTGAACATACTTGTCAGAGCCCGGTCGGAGGAGGTGGTATGGAGACAGACCCGTACGCAGGATAGCTTCAACTGAAAGGGTTTTAATACATGAGGAAGACAAACATAAACCACACTACACAGGGAACTAACATTATTATTAATGAAGCCGTGCTGCCTAAGGCAACGCGGCTCACATATATACAGACAGGGACACTCACACACAATGGGGAACAGGTGTGATGCCCGGGAGGAGCAGACGAAGACGGGGCAATCACGTGACACAAACAAACACAAACACACATGGCCATAAGTCTGCGCTGATCCCTGACGGATCTGCGCTGATCCCTGACAATACTAGAGCACCAAAATATATACAGTATATATAATATGACTGGTTGAAAGTGTGTGGCATGGACAAATACATATTTTTGTGCATTAGTCAAAAATATTAAGGGTGGTTTGGTGGTTAGCACATTTGCCTTGGACCTCCAAGGTCAAGGGAGGAGTCTGCATGTTGTTCCTGAGCTTCAGGTGTTCCTCTGAGTACTACTGAGTAAACTTCTTCTGAGTTTCCTCCTGCCCATCAGTGATGATCATTCACTGGTGCTTTTGGTGGTGAACAGGGGTCAGCATGAGCACCCTGAATGTCTGCGGCTATGCAGCCCCGATGAGCTGCGATGCATTGTGTATTCTGGCACCTATCAGATCTAGCATTAACTTCATCAGCAATTTGAGCTACGGTAAGTCATCTGTTGGATCGGATAACATGGGCCAGCCTTCGCTCCCCACATGCATCCATGAGCCTTGGTTGCCCATGACCCTGTCGCTGGTTTGCCACTGTTCCTATCCTTGGAGCACTTTTGATAGATACTGACCACTGCAGACCAGGGACACTCCACAAGTTGGAGATGCTCTGACCCAGTCATCTAGCCTTTGTCAATCGCTCAAATCCTTTCTCTTGCCCATTTTCCTGCTTCTAACACAGAAAATTTTCAATTTTCAATTTTCAATTTTCTCTGCAAACCAATCCAAAGAAGCAAGACGCCTCACTAAAAGGTTTGTTAAGGCAGTGAAATTATGTAAATCATATGTTATAGCTCTCACAGACACCACATCTTGCCACATTTTGAGTGATGAGCTAGACAGTAGTCTCTCTCACCACCACCACCATCATCATCATCATCATCATCATCATCATCATCATCATCAGCAGCAGCACACCTGCATGAATATGAGGAACAGCGTCGTCGTTCCAGAGAATCTGTGCTAAGCTGCATAGAAGCCGTTTTGCCAGTTTGTTATGGCCCAACATCTTACAAAAACATGTGTACACACGACAGTATAAAATAAAACCACCAAGAAACGAAGACGTGCTCCTGTATAGAAAGCGCAATCCTTGACTATACAGACACAGTGAACAAATAGGTTCCTCACCCACACTCAATCACATGACTCAGCTCATAAAATGTCTGCAGAGCCGTATCAGGTGTGCTGGAGTGAAGGAAGCATATGCCAAGTGAGCAGAAGAGGATTCAGTACAACAGCATTTGTCATCATCTGTTACTCACTAAGGTTTCTATTCTAAATGCATTGAGTCTGTTACACTGCTTACACTTTCTCTTATATGATATGAGAGACACACACACACAAGTACAAACACACACACTAGTTTTAACAAGGATTTCCACAGTTACATAAACATGAAGTCTAACTTGGTGTCAACAATGTCTAAAACACAAGTACACAACTCTTACACATAAAACATAAAAATTTTTTAAGTCAGCGGGTAAAATTTTATTTCTAACCATCTTAAAATATATTACAGTACAGCTCTGCTTTAAAGGCTTTAAAGTTTTTTTTAATGTTTTATATTAATCGATTAATACGTTTAACAGAAACAGCTCATTCACGGTGACCGATACTGCAGATGCGCCACATAAATGAACGATAAACAGATTTACGAAGGTGTCGATATCTAACAAAGTGAAAAAAATGAAATGCTTTCTGTTATACAACATTTATAGACAGAATCTCTGATGTCAGCTTAATGTAACCATCAGTAACAGTCAACACTGTGATTTATAATATTCAATCAAACTGAATTCAATTGAAGCTGCTATAACGTAAGGGATAACTGAAATATTTTTGTCTCTGGGACGTTTTAAAGCGTTAAATGTAACTAGATGTGTAAAGTTCGTCGCGACAAACTTTGATGTTGGCTTTGACAAAGCAAGTATTCGCATTTGGAAGCGAGTGGACATAAGGGTCAGTGTTACTTTTGGAGGCAAGTGGACAGAAAGCTACAGTAGGGTGCCAAAACATTTGGAGGCAAGTGGCGACGAGCATGTGATGTCATCCGAATAAATGTGAGGAAGTTCCCCTCATTGTTCTGAATGTTTTGATATGTCACATGTCCATGTTGTAAAAAGTTTTTTGATTTTGCATATTTTGGGGGTGGGGCTGTGGGACAACTGAAAGGCCAGCCGATTTAATAGTTTGTTCAGAGTATCACTCTAAACGAGCCGGCCGAGTTTGGTGTAGATAGTTCAAATGCTTGCCGAGTTATAAACATCCAAATTTTATAATGGGAGTCTATGGGAAAAAAGGCCACTTTGAGACCCGGTACCGAAAGTACCAGTACTTGGATCGCTTAGAAAAGTAATAGCTACAAACTTCAGACCAGCATCTACAACATATCCAAATTTGGTGCATGTGGCTCGAAAGCTCTAGGAGGAGTTACTCTTGATAAATTTTTGTCTAAGCTTAAATAGGAAAACAGAATGTACAAAGCCAACATAACGAGAAGGGGGTAGATAACTGCTACCTAGTGTGGTGTAGTTTAAAAAGGTTGCTATATGAAATGTGACACTTTGTTCAAATATCCATTTCAGCTGTAGTAAAAGTGGTTAAACTGTCATGTCTTTTCATTTCTCTGTTTGAAGTGAAATCAAGTCTCTGCTTGAGTCGAAGCTCTCAGACCATCACAGCTTGCTGTAGTATTCTGAAAATACAGGAAAGTCTCGCCTCTAAAACTGGTATCTTACTCTTAAAAAGTGCACATAACAGAATCTACACCCTAACTTCCTCATCCTGCAATCACTCACAGCCACTAATGTTCACATGTCCGGTTCATTTGCGAATGGAAAAGAAAGTCAGTCCCAGATCACACTGAGAGGCAATCACTCAACGACTCCACACAGTTTTGTGTAAATGGGTGATAATGAGACCTGCATTTTACACAGTGCACTGGTAAACTAGTAGCTCTGTACAGTCTTTAAGTTATAGGAGGCAGTCGTGAACTAATGGTTAGAGAGTTTGACTCCTAACCCTAAGGTAGTGGGTTCGAGTCTCGGGCCGGCAATACCACGACTGAGGTGCCCTTGAGCAAGGCACCAAACCCCCCCAATTACTCCCCGGGTGCCGCAGCATAGATGGCTGCTCACAGCTCCGGGTGTGTGTTCACGGTCTGTGTGTGCACTTTGGATGGGTTAAATGCAGAGAACAACAGAGTATGGGTCACCGTACTTAGCCGCATGTCACGTCACTCTCACTTTAGCCAAAGTTAAACTAAACAAGCTAAATGATTTAAGACAATATATGAAGAGCTCTTTTCCAAAACGTGATAAACGCCAAAATGAAAAAAAAAAACGAGTTTGTCATGTCATTTTGCTGTGTTGTGAACCTATATACTGCTCCATCAATGTGTCATTCCAAAACGCTATATTTCCTTGTTTAAAATGTACTTCAAGATGCAGTTTCTTTCCAAACCGCGATAAGCGTCCAAACCTGTTTTTTGCCTAAACGATATATATCCTCTCGACCGATCGGACGGCGGTCTGAGGCGAGAGATGTTTGTTTGTGCGCAGTCTTCAAAATGAGTGTTTTTAACTTTGAATGCATTACTTTATTTACTTTATTTTATGTATTAAGTTGCCTGTTGAATATTGTTATCATTACTACCATTACTTTTTGTACAGTATAGCTTAAATGTGTTACTAAGTGATTGGAATGTATTGTTAACATTGTTGTATATTTTTTAATTAGTGTTGTTTGTATGTGTTATTTTTAAATTATTTGTTTTATGTGGTGGACAATATTGAAACCTGAAAATATTTATTTTTTACTATTTATTTTATGTTACTATTTATTTTATTTGGAAGTTTTATTTGGTTTATATGTCTCTTTTTATAAAAAAAAAAAAAAAAACATTTTTAAAATAAAGGATGGATTTATAGCGTTTTGGAAAAAAATAAAAAAAAACTTTGAATTTATATTCAACAAAATTGTTGTTTCATTTAACAATCACTGTTTAATATGTTCAGACTGAGCCAACAGACCATTTTAACAGGACAAATTGAATATAAACAAAATGTGTGGTTCTAGGTAAAAAAAAAGTCATTTTCATAAAAAAATATTAAAATGGATTTATAGCGTTGTAGCAGAGCCACATAAGGTGACAATGGCTTAATGCCGAAATGTTGTATAGAGTAAGCATTACCTGATTGTGTACACCGGTAATATATTCTGTTGCATTTGTGTTGCCCTGTTTACCGCTCTTATGAGACCCGCCGATGACGTCACGCGACATCGCTTCACTTCCGGGTTCCCCCCCCCATATAAGGAAGCGGGCCGACGGCGTTCGAGGTGGCGAGGTTAATGGCGATTGGTGCACCAGCTGATACTGTAAGGAGGGTTCGCGGTTTTGGTGTGGATTATTCGGGGGTTGTTTAGCGCGGGAGAGACTCATTGTGGAATATCCTCCCTTGATCGGATTATTCACCGGTGAGGACGCTAGTACACCCATCCACAAGCCGGACTTCCTATCACGTCACTACATCCGGTGAGATTGCGCCATATAAGGACATTTATACTCACCGAGGCCTTAAAGGACACTACACACCCTACGCGCACACGCACCGCACACACCTCATTGCTTTGGTTTTTTGTGTGTATATATTGTTTTGTATATATTGGTAAATATAAATTTTGTATAATACACTGGGGTTGGTTTATATTGGTGTGTCTGTCTGTTTTCTGGTATAACAACTGTATTAGGGAGTGGTGCCCCATATAATCGTGTACGGTTTAGGTGTGACTTACACGTGAACCGTTACATAGTGGTGGCCCGTACGGGGAGCCGCTCCATTTATTTAGCATTTTTTTGTAATATTTTGTTTATTATTACTATTATTGCTATTATTTTTTGTATTGTTATTTTTTTACTATGGATTCAGAACAGACCACACCACTCACTGTTATAGATGCTGACGTGGTTAGTGGTAACAACACTCCTGTTAATGAACAAAACACTGCTAATGCCAGTCCTGATGCAGATTTTACTGCAGGCCCATTTGTAACTAGACGTAATCCAACAGCTGAAATAACATCTATGCTTAGCTCTTTGTATATTTCTGATGGTGATGAGTCTGAGGATAATAATGAGGAAAGCTGTGTGATGAATGTTGAGTGGATACAAACAATGCAAACTGATATTGCGCAGCTTAAGGTGGATTTATTGGCCCTTAGCTCACAGGTACACTCATTGAATCACGATTTCAAGCAGTCTGTTGAGAGTACCCTAAATCGGGAAACCAGTTTCAGGGAGGCAGTGGACGCTGGCTTAGCAGAGTTGCAGGAGGGTTTCCAGATGTCCCTGGAGAAGCTGGAAAGAGCGGTGACAGACTGTTTTCTAAGGAGGGATGCAAAATGGGAAAGTCAGATGAAGAAATTGCGACTGACAAGCACTCCCACCCTCGCCAGACTACAGGCCTACACTCCAGCTAGTTCTCCCGTTACACCCATCCACCTTCCCAAGACACCGGTTCCAGCTACCAGAGCTAAAGTGCCTCCACCCAAGCCTACCAATACCACCTATAGCATTGCGACTCCTACTGCCAGGCAACCCTCTAGTGAGCTTACCCCTCCGGCAGCAGCCAATATATCGTCCTTTTGTGCTCGTCCTCCCATCCGCCTGGAGTTTCCCACATTTGGTGATGCCTGTGAAACGGCAGATGTACTAAACTTCATCGAGCAATGTGAAAACTACTTGGACATCAGACCACTCCCCAGTGTGGAACTAATTGGTACTCTGAGCACTGTATTGAGAGGATCGGCTTTGAGCTGGTGGAAGGCTGAAAAAACAAAGGTCACGGACTGGCAGTCTTTCAAAGAGGCTTTTATGGCGGCGTTCCTACCAGATGACTACCTCACGGAGGTGGAAGACAAACTCCGATCACTGGTACAGCAACCTCGACAACGCCTGAGAGACTTCGCCTATGACTACAGAGCCCTCTGCCTCAAGTGGAAGCCCGACATCACAGAGGACGAATTAGTGAGTCGTATCCTCAACAACATCAACCCGAGAGTTGCAGGCTGCCTGAGGGGAACGATAACCACCGTGGAACAACTGGTGAAGGTTGGGTCCATGGTGGAGAAGGATTGCCTTGGGGCAAAAGACTACTGGCAGAAGGTGGGGCTGAACGGGAAGGAAAGGAGCAGCAAGAGGCCGACTGATCGCTCTTCCCCCAAAAACCTGGCAGGGGTCTCCATCGCTCAACCCCAGGTGCTGTCATCACTTCTGCTGGTACCAGTAACGGTGAAAGGGAAAGAGGTGAGCGCTGTACTGGACACAGGGAGCACTTATACTCTAATGCTAGAGAACTTCTGGCTACAACTAACCGGAGAGACCCCCACAAGCACCTCACGGTCCACACAGAGATTCATCATGGCGGATGGAAAGATACACCAAGCGGTGGAGAAAAGGACGGTCAGCTATAAATGGCATGAAAAGGAGTGTGGAGTGGACACTTACATAATGAAGGATGCCCACCTGGCCTTCCCACTTATAGCGGGGTTGGACTTTCTAACGGCTACCGGAGCCATCCTAGAGGTGGGACGATGCCGGTATGCTCTCGACACAGAAAAGGGTTACATATATCACCCCTTCCTTCCATCCCATGGCCTTCCCGGGCTGAACACCATGACCGCCCCTACGCCGTCTGATCCAACAGCTGTACTGAGTCTGTACTACGCCTTACCTCCCACGTTGCTCCACCCAGCATTAGCTCCCCTGCATCCTGTTATTAACCCTACCTGGGACACTGGAAATCAGGAGGAGCTGCAAAGGTTGATGTCCAACTGGCCTCACACCACCTCCGGTAACCTGGGAAAAACCGCAGTGGTTCGACACAACATTCACATGACCGACAACATCCCCATTAAGTCCAGAGCATACAGAGTCTCTCCTTTCAAGAAACAGATCATTGAAGACCAAGTCGACCAGATGCTCAAAGACCACATTATTGAGCCTTCTTTCTCTCCATGGTCATCCCCAGTAGTCCTCGTGCCTAAACCTGATGGTTCCCACAGGTTCTGTGTGGACTATCGCCGGCTAAACAGCAAGACCATTCCTGATGCCTATCCAATGCCGCTCATCCACGACATCTTGGAATCCATGGAAGGCGCCTCCTGGTTCAGCACTTTGGATTTGCAATCGGGTTACTGGCAAGTGGAAATGGAGAAGGAGAGCAAAGAAAAAACTGCTTTTATCACCACCAAGGGGCTGTACCAATTCCGCTCCATGCCATTTGGGCTTAAGAACGCGGCTGCCACATTCCAGAGGCTCATGGAGAAGGTCCTGGCTGATCTAAGGGGGAAGATCTGCTTCGTATACATTGATGACATCATAGTATACTCGCCATCCTTGAAACACCATTCTCAACATCTAAATGCCATATTACAAAGACTGAGTCAAGCTAACCTTACATTGAATATGAAGAAATGTCATTTCTTCAAACGACAGCTGAAATTTCTGGGCCATATCGTCTCTGAGAGGGGAGTGGAGGTCGACCCAGAAAAACGCTGGCCGTTGCACACTATCCCTCCCCTGCTGACCTCAAGGCACTGCAACGTTTTCTGGGTTTGGCTGGCTGGTACCATAAATTCATCCCTCACTTTGCAGATATCACTGCTCCATTGAATCGACTAAAAAAGAAAGGAGTGAAGTGGGAATGGACCCCTGAATGCCAGAAAGCTATGGATGACTTGAAACAGGCCTTACAAAACCCACCCGTTCTGGTGCAGCCTGACCTCAACCTACCATTCCAAGTCCATACAGATGCCAGCGACGTTGGCCTGGGAGCGATACTTAGCCAGAGTTCCGCGGAAGGAGAGAAGGTGGTGGCCTATGCCTCGAGGACCCTAAGAGGAGCAGAGTTGAATTACTCCACCTCAGAAAAAGAGTGTTTAGCCGTGGTCTGGGCTGTGGAAAAATGGAGACATTACCTGGAAGGAAGGCAGTGTGACATTTTTACAGATCATGCAGCTCTGGCTTGGGCCTTCAACTGCCCCAAGACCTCCTCACGTCTGACCCGCTGGACGCTCCGCCTACAACAGTTCTGCTTCCAGGTACACCACAGGAAAGGCTGTCTTAACCTAGGGCCTGATGCATTGTCCAGAGCTTACCTACCTGGAAAGGCTAAAGAGGTACCCTGTCTAGTCATGTCACCTCTCAGATATACCTCCGACATCCCTCACACCCTAGACGAAATAGCTACTGCACAAGGCAGCGACAGTAACATCCCCCATCTACAAGCAGATAGCAAAGACAGAAAGGTCCAGGGTAAGCAAATCTCCTTTGAGGGTCCACCAGGGGGTGTTATACCGCCGGATTCCTTTGAAGAACCAGGGGGAGAAGTTCCAGTTGGTGGTCCCTCAATCATTAGTACCTGGTTTCCTGCACTACTTCCATGACAACCCTTTAGGAGGACACCTGGGTAGGCTGAAAACTCTGCTAAGGCTGTTGGATGTAGCTTGGTGGCCTTCTGTCCGGAAAGACGTCTGGCAGTACGTCAAGGGCTGTGAGGTGTGTCAGAAATACAGCCAGAAAACTCAAAACCCAGCGGCTTTCTGCAAAGCACCCAGGTCCAAGAACCAGGCCACATGCTGGGGATGGATTTAATGGGGCCCTTCCCAGTGAGCAAGAAGCAGAATACTTACCTCCTGGTAATAGTGGACTATTTCACTAAGTGGGTAGAGATGTTTCCCCTTAGAGATGGTAAAACTCAGAAATTAATCAAAATTCTCAGGGAAGACATATTTACCCGTTGGGGGGTTCCCAAATATCTGGTATCGGACCGAGGGCCTCAATTCACCTCCTGTGTCCTCTCTGAACTCTGTAAGGCCTGGGGAAGCATCCAGAAACTCACCACCAGCTATCACCCACAAACTAATCTAACTGAGAGGATAAACCGGACATTAAAAACAATGATTGCCTCCTATGTGGGAATATACCACCAAAACTGGGACCAGTGGTTACCTGAGTTCCGCTTTGCCCTTAACACGGCCCATCAAGAGACCACCGGCAAAACACCAGCAGAGCTCATGATTGGCCGGCAGTTACAAGGTCCGCTGGAACGGCTTATCCATAAACCACCTTCACCCGACCAAGCCGCATACAACATGATTGAAAGGCAAACCATCATGGCAGAGGAGGTAAAGCGTAGAGTGGCAGCACAACAATCTAGACACGCTAGATATTATAATGCTCGACGGAAGGATGCGCAGTTCCAGCCGGGCGATCTAGTCTGGATTAAAACGCACCCACTCTCTTCGGCCTCAAATAAATTCTCTGCTAAGCTAGCGCCCAAGTGGGAGGGACCAGCTGAAATTAAAAAAAGAATGGGGCCAGTAAATTACACAGTTTGTTGCGGAAACCCACCTAAAAACGAAATTGTAAATGTGGTTAACCTAAAACGTTGGTATGGACGCTCTCCTTCGGCGCCGATGGCTGGGGGGGGGGGTCTATGTAGCAGAGCCACATAAGGTGACAATGGCTTAATGCCGAAATGTTGTATAGAGTAAGCATTACCTGATTGTGTACACCGGTAATATATTCTGTTGCATTTGTGTTGCCCTGTTTACCGCTCTTATGAGACCCGCCGATGACGTCACGCGACATCGCTTCACTTCCGGGTTCCCCCCCCCATATAAGGAAGCGGGCCGACGGCGTTCGAGGTGGCGAGGTTAATGGCGATTGGTGCACCAGCTGATACTGTAAGGAGGGTTCGCGGTTTTGGTGTGGATTATTCGGGGGTTGTTTAGCGCGGAGAGACTCATTGTGGAATATTCCTCCCTTGATCGGATTATTCACCGGTGAGGACGCTAGTACACCCATCCACAAGCCGGACTTCCTATCACGTCACTACATCCGGTGAGATTGCGCCATATAAGGACATTTATACTCACCGAGGCCTTAAAGGACACTACACACCTACGCGCACACGCACACGCACACACCTCATTGCTTTGGTTTTTTGTGTGTATATATTTGTTTTTGTATATATTGGTAAATATAAATTTTGTATAATACACTGGGGTTGGTTTATATTGGTGTGTCTGTCTGTTTTCTGGTATAACAACTGTATTAGGGAGTGGTGCCCCATATAATCGTGTACGGTTTAGGTGTGACTTACACGTGAACCGTTACAGCGTTTTGGAAAAAAGCATTTTTTTATTTTTTTATTTTCTCAGCTGACGCTCACTGCTGGATGATCTGTAGCCCGGTATTTACTAGGTTCATATTTTGATACCCGTATACTGTTAAACGAATACATTTCAGCTCTTCATCCTATATATCGATCGTTCAACATTTAAAAATATGTAGCGTAAAATTGACACTGCTGATTTCTCTGTTCTGGGTGGTTTATAAATTCCTTTGCTTCCTCTTACAAAATGCTGTCGTCACTTTCCCAATTTTAGAGCCGCAGTTTACCGTTTCCTGCTGAGAAAGGCATTTCCGACCATTTTTCACCAGCACTCACTCCATCCAACGAGCCATGCGCTCAGCTACGCAGTGGAGAGGAAAAGGTCTCCAAAGGTCGTGCATCAACTACCTCGAGCCGTGTCTCCCGACCCAGTCCACAGAGACACACAGACAGATTTGAGATCCCAAAGCAGATTTACAGTATCAGTATACGGTTCGGTAATGAACACTGACGGAGAGACAAATCCTGCAGGGAATCGAGGGTTGTGCTGGGAAACACTGACCTTGACTGGACCTAGTAATTAAACTTCATTGCAAAAAAACAGTGTTAAGTAAATACTGTACAGTAACTAACAAACTAACAGCTTCCATCATTTCCATCATTGACTATCTGTACATCTAAAGCTAAACTAGTAGGTTCTGTATAGCTGTTTCTACTTACTCTTAGTACATTTAAAAGTAACTATTTTTGTACAGTAGTAAGCTTGGATAAATGTGTAGCAGGGTCAGAATTTAGTATTGACTGGTGGCAAAAATGCCACCGAAAAATGACCAAAACTCCCCAGATATTTTAATTGAAAAGATAAAAAAATTAGTTCATTCCTGCTTTTATTAAGAACATTTGTCAAACTGTATATATTAAATATATAAAACAATCCAGTACAGTTTCACATCGATTAGGCATCAAGAACTCCATCAAAACAAACACGGGAGACGTATCTATTAATTACTACTATTAAGTACTACTGTGGTGAGGAAAATGGACCGTTTCGATACTGAAACTCATGGTAATGTTGATCTGGAGATCTTTCAAAAGAAAGAAAGAAAGAAAGAAAGAAAGAAAGAAAGACAGCTCATGGTACAGTATATACTTATTTTAAGTTAAATAATACATTGTTGATTATGACTACAAATAAAAATACCAATGGAAATGGGTGATGCTATGTGTTTGAAAGAAAAAGTGCTCCCATAAAGATAATAAATGCTCCTGAAAATCAACACCAGAGGACAAATATTATCCCTTAGTATATTTCCGGCCCTAATGTGTACCATAGGTCTATGTTTACTTATTTGCTAAAGTTCCTCTGAATCTAAACTCAACAAGTCAGCAAATTAAATCCAAAAGTTCCAGCAGTATTTACATGGGGAAGTATGTCTGTATGTCTGCATGTCTGTAAGTCTGTACGTCTGTATGTCTGCATGTCTGTAAGTCTGTACCTCTGTATGTCTGCATGTCTGTATGTCTGCATGTCTGCATGTCTGTAAGTCTGTACGTCTGCACGTCTGTAAGTCTGTACCTCTGCAGGTCTGTATGTCTGCATGTCTGTAAGTCTGTACGTCTGCACGTCTGTATGTCTGCATGTCTGTAAGTCTGCATGTCTGTAGGTCTGCATGTCTGTAAGTCTGTACGTCTGCACGTCTGTATGTCTGCATGTCTGTAAGTCTGCATGTCTGTAGGTCTGCATGTCTGTAAGTCTGTACGTCTGTACGTCTGTACGTCTGCACGTCTGTATGTCTGCATGCCTTTATGTCTGTATGTCTGGACGTCTGTATGTCTGCATGTCTGTAGGTCTGCATGTCTGTACGTCTGCATGTCTGCATGTCTGTAGGTCTGCATGTCTGTAAGTCTGTACGTCTGTACGTCTGCACATCTGTATGTCTGCATATCTTTATGTCTGTAAGTCTGTACGTCTGCACGTCTGTAAGTCTGTACCTCTGCAGGTCTGTATGTCTGCATGTCTGTAAGTCTGTACGTCTGCACGTCTGTATGTCTGCATGTCTGTAAGTCTGCATGTCTGTAGGTCTGCATGTCTGTAAGTCTGTACGTCTGCACGTCTGTATGTCTGCATGTCTGTAAGTCTGCATGTCTGTAGGTCTGCATGTCTGTAAGTCTGTACGTCTGTACGTCTGTACGTCTGCACGTCTGTATGTCTGCATGCCTTTATGTCTGTATGTCTGGACGTCTGTATGTCTGCATGTCTGTAGGTCTGTATGTCTGGACGTCTGTATGTCTGCATGTCTGTAGGTCTGCATGTCTGTACGTATGTACGTCTGCACGTGTGTATGTCTGTATGTCTGCATGTCTTTATGTCTGCATGTCTGTAAGTCTGTATGTCTGTATGTCTGCAAGTCTGTATATCTGTACGTCTGTACGTCTGCATGTCTACATGTCTGTACGTCTCCATGTCTGTATGCCTGCATGTCTATAAGTCTGTATGTCTGTACGTCTGTACATCTGCATGTCTACATGTCTGTACGTCTGCATGTCTGTATGTCTGTACGTCTGCATGTCTGTAAGTCTGCATTTCTGTATGTCTGCATGTATGTAAGTCTGTATGTCTGTACGTCTGTACATCTGTATGTCTACATGTCGGCATAACTTTGACAAATTTCACATATAGCCACTGCATAAAAAAAGTCATTGGATGAAAAATGTTTGAAAACGTCACAACAACAACAACAACAACAACAACAACAACACAATTACTGTATGACCAAATGTTACACGTGTGGAATAATTTGCAGTTTTAATCTGTAGCCCCTGTGAGAACCAGTGAAAGTGTGAAGTGAACATGCCAGTATTCTGTTGAGGTTTCCTTCCTCATCCGATTTTCTGTTACAGTCATGTTTGCTGTATAGTTTATCTTTCCAGCAATATTATCAAAGGTTGTCTTGTGTTATTTTAGCCAAAAATGTCAGCAAGAAAACCTAAATATTAGGTCATAGATGGCACAGTTCAGTGTGTGAAAGGAGTTTCGGTAAACCTGCGGCTACACAATAGCATTGACGGAATCTGTCCACGGTGACAAAGGTGTGTATTTTCCTTTTGAAGTGGATCTTACCGTCATTAAAGAGCAATGCTACAAATGTGGCCTTGGGCGGAGAGCACACACATCTAATAAAAAAGCAGCGTAAATGTGAACTACTTTCCAAACCTTGTTAGATATGTCCTGTTTAGAATAGAGTTTGTTATAGTCTTTCTTTTTTAGGTTCCTTTGTTGAAATGTTATAGACAGATTGCAGTTGATTGAAGGCACATGCACAAATTAGGTAAGCACAAAGTATTGCCAAAAATAAAGCTACCTGTTACAAGCACAACTTGTTCCAATAAGCATAAATTTTCTGACCCGTCTAAACGTTCGCATCTGAAATCTTAAGGAATGAATGGAGACAAAGCACGGCTATATTGCAACATTCCTTTTCATTTTGTAATCCCTTTAGCACTTGAGCTGATTTAAGTAAAGAATGCAGTTCTTGGTAAACCCCTACAGAGCAAAGAAAATGGATCAAGCCACAAAATGAAAAAGAAAGCCATTGGACTCACAAGGTACATTTTTTTTTACATGCAACACAAAGCCACATGTGTTTTGACTGACAGTGAATATTCTGTGGAAAAAAAATTATCCTATTATTTATGGGTTTATTAACAAACTGAATATAGGTTTCGTTGATGAAACAAGCAGGAACCTAAAGACATGTCTTATACACCGAGCGATGATGAATGCACTCATTGAATGTGACAGTGTGATTGAGTTGGCTACAGTGGGAGTACAAAAACAACGTAAAGAGCATGAAATAATACGGTTCTTTTGTGGTATCCGTTCATTTAGTAGCATGTTTACCCAATAACACACAATCAAAGAGAATCTAGTGGAATGGTCAAGTGTGGTATGATTTTCAATATATTTTGGAGTTGGGTTGGAGATCGCAACCCACTACCGTCCATCTATACATCCACCCATCTATTTTCTGTAATCCTACACAGGGTTGTGGTGAACCTGGGGTCTATTCCAGAGTACTCAGGACATTAGATACTAACCCATCACAGTGCACAGTCTCTCTGTCTCTGTCTCTAACACACACACACACACACACACACACACACACACACACACACACACACACACACACACACACACACAAACACACAGAGCCTACAACAAATGTCTTTGGACTAGGGAGGAAACTGATGTAACCTGGAGGAAACCCCTGAGACCAGGGAGAATAAGAAAACTCAATACTCAATACAATACTCGATACTGTAGGGTGGAGTCCATAATATTACTGATCATTGTACACATTGAAGGATTTACATTGTGAAACTGTTTTCATTTAGAAAAAAACTGTACCACATTTAATTGAGGCTGCAAAATATTACAAAAAAAAACTAATATTATAAAAAACCTTTTTTATAATATATGCTGTATAGAAAAAACTATTATAAAAGCGCCAGTGATGGTCTTTTACACTTTTTAAATACCTTTCCAGGTAACACTAAAGACACAA
>NC_062523.1:7723219-7740719 GCF_022655615.1 Tachysurus fulvidraco
TCCCAGAGATGCCAATCAACCTACCATGCATGTCTTTGGACCGGGGGAGGAAACCGGAGTACCCGGAGGAAACTCCCGAGGCACGGGGACAACATGCAAACTCCACACACACAAGGCGGAGGCGGGAATCGAACCCCCAACCCTGGTGGTGTGAGGCAAACGTGCTAACCACTAAGCCACCGTGCCCCCTACATTATGTTTATATTATATATTATTATATTAGATGTACATTCCGTTTTGATACAAGACTAATAAAATAAACACTTCAGGACATACTCTTATAGCAAAAGAATCAACTTTGATATGGCAATGTGACTCTGTAATAAAGAGGTCTCTGATGTGTGTCACTTTATTAGGAACATGTGTAGAACTGCATATTCATGCAGTTGGTGAATTAGCCAATCAGGTGGCAATACAGTATCACAATCTTACAGTGACAGGTCAAGAGCTTCAGTTATACATCAGAATCAGACAAAATGTGATCTCAGTGACTTTGATGGTGCCAGACAGACTACTGTTTTTTGCACGCACGCACACACACACACACACACACACACACACACACACACACACACACACACACACACACACACACACACACACACACACACACACACACACACACACACACACACACACACACACACACCTTAGTGCAGTAGGGTTTACATCAGGGTACAATGACCGGTTCGAGTTTCGTGGGAGTCTATAGTAACTGAAATATCCATTCTTTACACACAAGAACAAAAACATCTCAAAAGCATCTCGACGTGATGAAAACCACATCAGGTCTACAGAGTCTACAGAGGACATAGGATCGCCCAAACTGGACGGATAAGTGGAAAAAACAAAAAATACTTAGATAAAAGTACATTACTACATGCAATATTCACTCTGTCTTAATCAATAGTAGTACTGACATTCAGTTTTTTAAGCCAAATGTCCATTTGAATGTGTTCAACCCAATGCTAACAACAATCATTTAGGTTTCTGATTCCAGCCTACAGTAATTCTAAATTTGATCTGTTTTAATGCTATAACCAGATCTAATTACCTTAAAACGGAGAATCCATTGCAGCAGCTTCAAGTCTCCCTACAGGTACAAGTTTTTTTCAGTTTTTTTTTTTTTTAATCACAGATATGTTGTAGTTTATCTACTATATACACTATAGAATAAAACTCCATGCCGTACCCGTACCTCGCCGAGCCTATATCTGAGATCAGGTTAGACCCTGAACAGGTGGAATGCTTTCAGAGTCAAGTTACAAAGACATGTTAAATATTTGATTGTGACCAGTCATCGACAGATGCAATGGGGGAAAAAACCTTGTATAACAAATGTGTCTTATTTTTTTCCATAATCTTTAATATCAAAAGTTTGTTGACTAAAAAACACAGCACATTTCTCTACATTTAGCACCTTAAACACATCCCAAGCCAGATATACTATACTGTTTATACACTACCACAGCCTTCTAATTGTAATGCTTCACACCGCATTTGGATACTTATTTATATATTTCTTCTAAGCAGACACATTAGTGTGTTACTATTTACACCAGTCTTTATCATAGTGTTTGCTTTAGTCTGATGCTGTTCTCTTCATCTTTTAAAATGTCCAGATCATTACTGTTATTTTAACTCTTTATCAGTGTGTCTGTTTTGTTGTGTCTATGTTCAGCTTCGAATGTCTTTGTCATATTATGATCAACAGTGAGGAACTAGAATTGTAAAGTTCGTCGGGACAAACTTTGATGTTGGCTTTGACAAAGTATTCGCAAAGGCCGGTGCTTTTTGGGGGCGAATGGACATAAGGGTTAGTGTTACTTTTGGAGGCAAGAGGACAGAAAGCTAGGGCGCCAAAACATTTAGAGGTAATTGGAGATGAGCATGTGATGTCATCCGAATACTCTTGAGGAAGTTCCCCACATTGGGCTGAGTGTTTTGATATGTCACATTTCCGTGTTGTGCTAATTATTTTTTTTTCACGTGACATCACATGACATGACCGGAATACAGATGAGTTTTCATATTGTGAGGTTGCTTGTTTAACGTTCATTGTATTTTATCCTTTTGTTTTGTTTTGTTTTACGTTATTTTCTATCAAGGACTTTTATTTTGATGTTGAGTCCTCAAGGGAGAGGGTGTGTTCGGGCCCGAAGTGAGGTGTTGTTTTTTTTTTTCCAGTTCTAACGCTCTGCTCAATAAATGTTATTAGCCGGTAATATTTCAAGTCCATCGTCTTTATGAAATCAACCCATGAACAGTTAAACCCCCACGCCTTACAATATAACACATGCCCATGTTGTGCTAATTTTTTATTTTCACATGACATCATGTCACATCATGTGACGTCATCAGAATACATGTGAGGAAGTTTTTCTGAGTGTTTTGATATGTCACATGTCCATGTTGGAAAACATTTTTTGATTTTGCATATATTGGGAGTGGGGCTGCGGGACAACCGAAAGACCAGTCGGTACACCAATTTAAACCTTTGTTCAGAGTATCACCCTAAAGGAGCTGGCCGAGTTTGGTGTAGATAGTTCGAAAGCTTGCTGAGTCATAAACCTCCAAAGTTTATAATGGGAATCTATGGGAAAAAGGCCACTTTGAGATTCGGTACTGGAAGTACTTGGATTGCTTATAAAAGTAAGAGCAACAAACTTCAGACCAGGGTCTACAACATATCCGAATTTGGTGCATGTGGCTCGAAAGCTCTAGGAGGAGTAGCAAAAAAAAAAAAGTTAATTAAAAAAGTTGGCTAAGAAAAATAACTCCAGTAGCATAACAGAATGTTGGCTTCTACAAAGTCAACATAATTAATGGCTCATATGAAAAAAATAAGTATATCTGTTTTTCCCTAGCCCACTAGTTTCACACAAATGTTTCTATCTTTGAAATAAACGGTGCTATTAAAACCCATTCCTGCTCTCTGAGATGTCCCAAGTGCTTGTTCATAAGTGTCTAAAGTTAGGATGTTAAAATTCTCTACCAAAATTCTCTGTTATCTCAACAGTGGTTAAAAACAAACACCTCACACTGAAGATCTGAGGTGATAAAATCATTCATTTGTTTGTACTGATTGAAAATACCCGATAAGTCGAAAGCCAGCAAGCGTAATGGTAAAAAGGATAAATATTTGGGAGAGTAAATGGATTATAGCAAGATTATAAAGTTCTTTTAAGTACATTACACCATTTTTATTGGTCCTGTAGGCAGGTACAGTGTTTTTGCCTTATGGATGGAAATAAATATTACCTTGACTTGACATTTTTTAATTGGCACTGACTGAAACCCATCCATGGTTAAAAACCCTGACAGAGGATACCAGAACATTTCACGGTTTCCTGTATGGTTCACGGTCTAGGAAGGTCCAGGAAGCCTACCATTTCCTACTCTATTGTATTTTAGGAATGGGACTGAATTGTTGTCCGAAAGCTGCACGGCGCACCTCTGAGAGTCAATTTTTGACTACATACAATGGAAACTATTACAGATATTACTCCATTACACCACTTTAGGAAAACAACAAAATGACTATATCTCTTGGTGTGAAGGTATTTGTGGATTTGCCAAGACAGAATTACAAACCTGCATGTACTGTATGGCATATCTCCTTTCTTTACCATACACAATTTTACCATCTATTAGAACCTCTTCACTGTTCCCTTTTCAAGAGTTACTGTACTTACTCGAGCTTTTTCAGTGATTGGGCCACAGTTTTGGAATGATTTGCCCATAGAGTTAACATTAGCACCCTCTCTGTCCATTTTTAAGTCCCTTTTAAAAACGTATGTGTTTTACTCAGCATATCCATAGTTTTCCCTTTCATTTTAATTATTCTTATTGTTCTTTAATTGTTCTTATTATTGCTTGTTTTTGTGTTTTAGCGTGTATGATTACGTTGTTTAATTCTATTTTGCTTTCATTATCTCTTGTCTTAGTATCAATTCTTTCTGTGTAATTTTACTAACACTCTTTTATTCTACAGCAATTTGGTTAGTACTATGACTGTTTTAAATTTGCTATATAAATAAAATGAACTTGAACTTGAAGTGAAATATCCAAAAACAACTACTACAAAAAAAAAAAAAACAAAGATAGTGGTGATGATCAGTTGTTAGCTAAGACAATATTGAAGGTCTGAGCAAAAGGAACAATGGCATCTTTCATAAACATGCCTGATTTTTGATCCTGGCTTGTGTAACTTAAGTCTTTACTCCGGTCTAATAAGGGATTAGACTTCAATTTATTCAATATTAAACTATCAATAAAATAAAATAAAACAACAGGCATACGTGACAGTAAAATAGCAGCTGATTAATAACAGTGACGTAGTGGTTTTAGCTCTGAAATGATCATCAGAATGTCCTGAGTTTAATGTTTCTGTTTGTGGATTTATCTTTACCTTATTAGACTGCTGCAACACCATTTTAAACTTTATATTGTGTTTCATTGTGTTTATGGTTTAACTTAAACCTCAAAAAGTTCAATGCTTCATTCAATTGTTCATCATTTTATTCCTATTTAGTAACAGCTTACTTCTGAGACATGGTTAAAGTAGTTAATTGATCCTCAATGGTTAAAATGAAGAAGGTTATGAGATCAAATCTCTGGCATGTCACTATCGGGCCCTTGAGCAAGGCCCCTAACTCTCAAGTGCTTAGTTGTCTAAATGAGATCAATGTAAGTCACTTTGGATAAGGGTATCTTCCAAAATGCATCAACAGAAATGTATTTTGGGTAAGATCGTGGTGGATTGTTGATGCGTTGATGGAAAGTGGAAGGAAATCAGAGAATCTAGAGAAACCCCACATAGACAAGCATGCAAAATCACACCCACAGTAACCTGAGCTCAGGATCGAACCGGAAAACGTGGAGCTGTGAGTCGCCAGTGATACCCATAGACTTAATGATAATAAAGCTGACTTTGACTTTCCAGGACAAACAGAGTCCTTGAGCAAGCCCTCTAGCATTGCTAAAAAAAAAACAGCTAAAACCATACAAGTAAATTTTCATTTCACTCCAAAAACAATATCATTCCCAAGCAAATAATGGAAATGTTTTATTATAAACAAATACATAAACAATTCAATCTATTTCTAGACAAATTTCCTGATTACAAGCTCAGAATAGGCTTTTATTAGAACTTTTGTTTCTTTGTAAAAAAAAAAAAAAAAACAATAAAATGATCTGATTATAGAATTAAGCAATTCTGAAATGAGTAAAAATATCTATATTCTTTGGAATGGTTAAAATGTCACTCAGGATAAAAGCATCTATTTTATCTATTTTAAAATTTTAAAATAAATTTGGTTTTATACAGTCCATTTTTTACATAGAGAAGCTAGGAATATGTGACTTACCGTGTGTAACATCAGCATGAGGAGGACACATGTGTCCTAAATGACTTTCATTGTCACATCATCCAGGATGTTCTCCATCCTCCCAAGCATGCAGGTTAATTCCACTTCCAGATTTGGGGTTTGAAATGAATTCTTCTGATGGAAAGTCACTTGACTTCACACTTCACTTGCTTTATCTCTCTACAGTGTCTGCTGCTTAAATACGAAAGATTCAGTTTCATCCTGCTGTCTTCCACGTGTCTCCTTGGCTCAGGTTGCGACTGATAGCAAGCTCACACACCACACAAACATGCATATGCTTACACACACTCTCACACACAAACACACATCTGGCTTTTGCTTGGTGGTTGGTTTTCATTTGGTCCATAGCTCGTCGGCTGCTGAGCCCGGACGCACCCATAGAGCTGGGTGTGTCCAATAACAGTGTTCAAAGTTAAAAAAAAAAAAAAACAGGTACAACAGCTCTTCAACACATTGAACCTAATTGAAAATCCAATCGAATATCCACTGTCTTTGCCCCTGCTTGCTCCTCTTTTCTTTCAAGCATACAGCCTCCTTAAACAATGAAAAGAGCAGCTCCTGTTTACACACATTACCGACTAGCTGTGCATTCCTGTGGTCAGGCTTCTAGTCTGCAGTGTACAGGCAGTTGCATGCACAGCATGACGATACGGTGTGAACATGAATGAATTAAATCATTATAAAATCCTTTAGATTTGCCCTGGACGTGACCCATATCAACTCGAGAAACAACAAGCATCATGGTGTTACTGTCATGTCAATGTGCATGTTCAGACAGATGTGAGGTTTGTTTTGGGAAGCTGATCGCCTTCCTGGTGCTACCTCCAACATCGGCTTCAACATCCATACATACGTTCGTAATAGTTTGAGAATATGGGGCAGAAACCAGTGCTGGATCATGTATAAGGTGGCAAGCCTATTAAGTCACTACTCAGCTACACAGGATATGAATTTAAATCCTTTATGTACACATTATACACTAAACCCTACAAAATAATCTATGGCAAGGGTTCACAAGTTTTCCTTAGTTTATGTTGTAGGGTTTAGTGTATAATGTTTAAATTTATTCATTCATTTTCTACTGCTTTATCTGAACTTCTCGGGTCACGGGGAGCCTGTGCCTATCTCAGGCGTGATCGGGCATCGAGGCAGGATACACCCTGGACGGAGTGCCAACCCATCACAGGGCACACACACACTCTCATTCACTCACACACTCACACACTACGGACAATTTTCCAGAGATGCCAATCAACCTACCATGCATGTCTTTGGACCGGGGGAGGAAACCGGAGTACCCGGAGGAAACCCCCGAGGCACGGGGAGAACATGCAAACTGCACACACACAAGGCGGAGGCGGGAATCGAACCCCCAACCCTGGAGGTGTGAGGCAAACGTGCTAACCCCTAAGCTATCTAGAGCCGATGCCAATTATCTCATTAAGAGTTTGAACTTTTCATCATTTTTTTTTTAGTACAGAAATAATACCTAAAAATACTTGTATTAATTCAAAACCTTTGCACGCACACTCCAAACTAATAGATTACATCAAGGTTTTTAATTTGGTTTACAATCACAAGTAACCCAGTGAGCCATATTTGTGGTCAGAAATGATTGTTGGTGCAGCAGCACAGCAGGTGTTGTGCTGTTTAAAATCCTGCGGAGGTACAGTCTGTGCTTTTGTGGCTTTTTCACATTCATTCATATGAATCCAGTTTATTTGTATAGCGCTGACAACAATAGACATGATCACGAAGCAGCTTTAGAGAAATCCGGATGGAGACTCAATTGAGAGGCAATCGAGTGAGCGGCGAGAAAAATCTCCCTCAGGAAGAAACCTTGATCAGGAATCAAATTCAAAATGAAACCCATCCTTTTCTAAGTAACACACAGATAATGTAATTATAAGTCATTACTTTTTCATAACTGAGTCCCTAGTGGTCCAGCGGCAAGATCCCACACTCTCACTGCCGTGGCCATGGTTAACTCTCAGTAGTGGTAAAATTGGTGGTTTTGTGACAGTAGTGGTAAAATTTGGTGGTTTTAATAAAAGTATTCAAACAGTACTAAGTGCTATGAAAGAATTTATGAAGATATTGTGAATAAGAGACCTGGGATGAGCACAGGAAAGTGTTTATAATTACAGCAGCACAAGCCTACAGTCTTTACCACAACTTTGTTTTTTATTTTGGGGGCACGGTGGCTTAGTGGTTAGCACGGTTGCCTCACACCTCCAGGGTTGGGGGTTCGATTCCTGCCTCCACCTTGTGTGTGTGGAGTTTGCAGGTTCTCCCCGTGCCTCGGGGGTTTCCTCCGGGTACTCCAGTTTCCTCCCCCGGTCCAAAGACATGCATGGTAGGTTGATTGGCATCTCTGGAAAATTGTCTGTAGTGTGTGAGTGTTTGAGTGAATGAGAGTGTGTATGTGCCCTGTGATGGGTTGGCACTCCGTCCAGGGTGTATCCTGCCTTGATGCCCAATGACACCTGAGATAGGCACAGGCTCACCATGACCCGAGAAGTTCGGATAAAGCGGTAGAAAATGAATGAATGAGGGTTTTTTATTTCCTCTATACAGGACCCAGGGACACTATTCACAAGGATCCAGGGGACAATTTGTACAAAATATTTTGGTTGATACTTTCTGTCTGTCTGTCTGTCTGTCTGTCTGTCTGTCTGTCTGTCTGTCTGTCTGTCTGTCTGTCTGTCTGTCTGTCTCTCTCTCTCTCTCTCTCTCTCTCTCTCTCTCTCTCTCTCTCTCTCTCTCTCTCTCTCTCTCTCTCTTATTCTTTACCTCTCTCTGCTGAGAAGACTGCTGTGGATATTACTACTTAGAAACCATGGATATGGCTTTGAACTGCAACTGCCATAAACAGGTTTGCAATCAAGTCTCCAGTGTCTCCAAATTATTTCGAATCCCACGCTCTTTGGGAGTCACCCAGAGGAGGATGAGGTCCCTTTTGGGTTATTTCTCATGTTGTCTCACAAAGTTTTTCCCTCAACTCCATCACCTCTAGCTTAATGATTAGGGTTAATTTTATACATGGATCATTTCCATCCAGAATATATATTTCTGTTGAAACGCTTTGTGACAGTGTCCATTGTTAAAAGCACCGTTGAAGTAAAATTGTACTGCAATGAACTATTCCCCTACTATGATGAAAGATTCTTTTCATTTTCCAATCATGTGATAAACTTGATCTCAGGTTTCCATCATGAGACACACCTTTCCTCTTGTGTTTCAGTGACATAGTGTACTATTGTTTGAGCACAGTTGTTTTAGCAGGGGAAACAACTGACCACAGACAGCAACAAAATAAATATTCTGAGCTGTCTTAGTAACAATACTGAATAATACTGAGGTGACATGGTGACCGCGAATGCACTTGACCTCAAGTTTCTCATGATCTCTGTTGTGGCCATAAAATATATAAACAGCACTTAAAGCTGACTCACTTCTTTGTGGCAGTATCCATAGTCCTTCGTCGCAAAGAGTCTTCAAGGCACTTTTGTAAATTGCTCTGGATAAAAGCATTTGCCAAAATGTCAATATAATGTCAATAGCATTTCATACTCAAACACAGCATCCATCCATTTTCCAAACCATTTAATCAACACAAGATGGCAGGAAGGATGTAGTCTAACCCACGAGGCACAAAGCCTGGGACACGCTGGACGAGGTGTCTGTTCATCGCAGGTCACAATCACCTCACACACACACACACACACACACACACACACACACGCACACGCACACGCACACGCACACGCACACGCACACGCACACACACACACACACACACACACACACACACACACACACATCCTTATCCAGCATGACTTACATTTTTATTTTATTCTTATACAACTGAGCAAAAGAGGGTTAAGGGCCTTGCTCAGGACCTGGGATTCAACTCACAACCTACTGATAAGTAGTTCAACACCTTAACCACTAAGCTACTACATTGGATATACTATTAGCCAACAATCAAATGTACATTTCTACAACCAATTAAGTCATGACCTCATCTTACACCATTCCACTGCCATGACCTTTGTATCTCATGGTCATGGCCGTGGAATGGTGTAACTTTAGGACATGACTTATTATGTTTTGGGAATGTTTAATAAATTACAATTTATACAACTGCATCACTCACATGTGGTGTCATGATCCAAAGCTTACACTGACCTGTAGTAACCTTTATCCTTCCTTATTGTATGATAGAGGAAAAGAAGAATCAACTGTGGAATTTATGGACTGCTTTTGACATCTTTTAGTCTCTCTTAATATGTACACTATCAAATATAATAATTATACAATAATCTCTCTTCATATATACAATATAAATATATATCAAATATCAATTACACTGACTTTTGTACACAGCCTCTAAGATTTATTGGTGGGAAAAGCCACAAAGTATCTCATGACCTTAATATATAATAATACATGACCATAATATATATATACATACACACACACACACAAATATATATACAAGACATATATATACTTGTCTTGTCACCTGGGAGGCCCTACTTCAAACTTGTTAACTGTTTACATTGTGCCAATGTTGGCTAAACATCTAGGACGCTCATTAAACCCAACCAATACAAACTGAAGTGGAAATAAAAATTCCAAAGAGGCTTAGAGAAAGCTTCAGCCATCTAAAAACAACATATCTGTCCTACAAAGACTCGTAAACCAGCTTCATCCTCAGTCATCCCTCAGCTGTCCCGGTGCAGTGGGAAGAAAAGATGAGAAGATAAGTGCGTTTAGTGGCTCCTGGCAAGAGTCCGAGAGAAAGAGCATGTTGTAATGAACTAAGGTTTGTGAACTGAATTGAAAAGAAGAGCTGGCGATATTCAGCAGCATTGTTGTGTTCGGTATTCATGTGCTAATGCAGAAAACAGTGTTAACCACACACATAGTGGACTGAACTATACTTCTGCAACCTGACAAGCAGCTTACTTTCCATAGGAAAAGAAAACAGATCCAGAAAGAACAAAAATAATATGTGGAGAAAAAGTTTGTGGACACCTGAACATCACATTCATAAGAGCTTGTTGAACAATTCACTCACTCAATCACTCATTTTCTACTGCTTATCCGAACTTCTCGGGTCACGGCGTCATCGGGCATCGAGGCAGGATACACCATGGACGGAGTGCCAACCCATCACAGGGCACACACACACTCTCATTCACTCACACACACACTACGGACAATTTTCCAGAGATGCCAATCAACCTACCATGCATGTCTTTGGACCGGGAGAGGAAACCGGAGTACCTGGAGGAAACCTCCGAGGCATGGGGAGAACATGCAAATTTATTTGTATAGCACATTTAACAATGTGTATTGTCTTAAAACAGCTTTACAAAACATAAGAAACATAATACAAAAAATATTATATTATACAAAGATAAATATTATACAAAGATTCAAGATTAATATTAGACTTATATTTAAATGTGTGTGTATTTATCCCCAATGAACAGAGGTGTCTGAGGTCACTGTGGTGAGGAAAAACCAGATGGAAGAGGAAGAAACCTTGAGAGGAACCAAACTCAAAAGTGAACCTCATCCTCATTTGGGTAACACTGGAGGGTGTGATTATAAATATATAATATGACAGCTGTGTATTGATGAGAAGGTTGTGGTCCTCAACAACTACATGTCATTGGCATCTTCTCTTAGAATTTCTGAATACTTCATGAAGAAGAATCTAACTGGAGCTGGAACAGTTCCAGGTCCCTCAGGATCCTCACATGGTTGGTCTCATCTCAATGAAGGTCTAAAATAAAATAAAAAACCAAAGCTAAACAACAAAAATACTTTTTCTTTCTTTCTTTAGTGTAATAATTTTATACATTATCTTTACTTTTATTTAATAATTCCTCAGCCCAAAATTGAAGTGGTACAATAAAGTAAAAAAAATGCAGCGATCTGTTTGGAAGCCTAGAGAGTCGACTCTTATTAGAGAGCCGAGTCGTTTGATCTGACTCACCAAATCATCATCATCGGTAGTACAAACACATTTACTAGGAGATTTTACAATCCATATACAGATCTAAAAGAGTCACAATCCACTTCTTTTCCCCAGACTATAATAACATTCACCTGTACAATACAAACAAAACTAACGATCGCTTTCTCAAACAGATCTAGATAGTAAATCGAATCTTTTCGATAAAGCGGCTTTTACATATCGTCGCTTTCGGGCAGAATCCTTGTATCTCCAAAACCATCATTTTTCAGGAAATTAAAAAAAATGGCGTATCTTATCTGCAATGCACAGGGTTTAGTCCGCGTTGTAGTGGATTGTCTTGTGCTAAATTCCTGTCCTCAGACAAGCACCAGAACTAGCGGGGGTCAAGATTTTTTTTTTCTTTGAGCCCAGTGTTTTGAAGACATTTACCTCAGAAGAAGTGTTGATTCATTGCAACTCTTCTTGAGGAGAAATATGCCATGAAGCTCTCCCGTGAAGAAGAGGTGGACAGTTGAAGTGTCCAATGGACTTAAGAGATTTGCACTCAAGCTATTTTCAAGACTTTAGATTGGTTAATAACTTGTAAAAATAACAGACCTACATGGGGACTGACCAATAGCATCGATCTGTGAAAAACATGAAATTGACAAAATTTGGACATAGGAGGTTTCCGCCCGACAGCGACGATATTTTTCAAAAGGCCCGACTGGCTTGCAAATGCATTTTGGGTAATTTCTTCTCATAATATCTTATAATACTTCTCTGATTATGTAAGAAAAGGGATTAAACTTTCCAGAAATGAAAGCTAACAATAAAAATGACACATTTATTAATTTTAATAAAACACTTTATTATGCTTTTTTTTTTCACATTAGGTGACAAAGTGCATTTTTATAAATCATTAGAGAAAAGATTAACTCTGGCTTTATCAGTTTTAAACAAAGTATACTGTGATATCAGGGAGATGCAGAACAAGTGACAATAGGGTTAATGAATACAAAAGCAGTGCAACGGCGGACTTAAACAGTTCCAGATTTAAATCTCACCGGTTGCATTGATTCGTTAATATCACTTGTTAAATAGAAAAAAGGATCTCATGGTTACATCGTAATGAGCCAAATTTTAAGGTGCTACATTCAGTCTAGTGTTTTTAAGCCAAAAATCATGAATTTTAAAATAATGCTTAATATTTGGGACAGACTACTGAGCAGTACAACTGTAGCAAATGGACAATCAGTACTATTAAAAACATTTGTATAAAAACTATTAAAACATTTATTATCTTTCCTTCTCATGTACCGAAATGTTTTGCATTATGGAAATGAAACTTGAATTGTTAAAGGAGTTTTACATTGAATACAAAGCCAGATGATGGTCACACCGTTTAGAGAAGCTGACATCTATGTTACCGGCTGATAATGATGACTTCAGAAACTGACCATTACCTATATTCTACTTTGTCTCTCTTCGGTGAACAGATTTGGCTTGTATTAGAGATGTAACAGCTATCTTAGATAGACGGCAAGGGCACGAAAAGCGATATGAAGGAAATATGTCTGCAACCGTAAGCTGTTAAAAGGCCTCAGAGAAATAATTAAAGGCCACAGATGTACAATTTCCTGATATTCTCTCTCACACACACTCACACAATTATCAATAATATTAATACACCGATATTGCATTGATATCAATATTAATAGTACTAATATTCTATTCTTTACTTCAAATAGTATTTTTTTAAATTCACAGTCTAATTGTTAGATCTAAAAATCTAAAGATATGTGCGTTATTCAAACTATACCCTCTCTCAGAGCAGTACAAATCTGCAAGAGCAAACATTTTATTTCCTACACATAAACCAAGGCACTCAGGTTTAAACCAAGATTAAAAAAATCACCAAAATAGGGATGCATCAGTACCAGCAGATTATCTGTCCGAGACCCAGTAGTTTTAGGGGAGAGAGAGAGAGAGAGAGAGAGAGAGAGAGAGAGAGAGAGAGAGAGAGAGAGAAATTAATTAGATGTAAATGTAAATGATCACACTTTTGTCCAGACCAGATGAAAAGACGGCGAACTGAAGCGTGTTTCCTGATTAATGATGCTAAGTAATCAATTAGTCTGGAGAGAAACAACTAAAACACTTTTTTCAACAATGCTAGGTGAGGGATTCGAACACAATGAAATGAATTAAACGTACAACAAATACAACAAATCCTTCTCTGACGCAACCCTACTCCATCCAGGGAAAACGAAGGAGCTACAGTATCTAACATCAGCTGAACTACCTAATGTCATCGAACGAGCCGGGAAGTGGAAGCGCCTGAATACACACTTGTGCACTTTTTCAAGGCCAGTACGTAAACTTAAAAAAAACGTCAACAGCACTAAATAAAATGTTATACAACATTCCAGATGAATTCAGAGTATGTTGTTGAGGATCAGTATCGGTCTAGACGAGTACCAAAAAAACACAGTATAGATGCATCCCTATTGATTCGAACGCTGCTTGGTTGCTAATGTCACACGATTTTAGCACCACGTGGCCCCTAATGGTGTAAGAAAATATCTTCTGGAAGAAAACAACAACAACAACAACAAAAAAAAAAGGAATGAAAAAAAAAAAAAAACGGTCTGTTTTGTTTCAAGATAAAACACAAAACACAAAGCTACAGATTTGCCAGGTGAGGAAAGTAACCTGTAACGGACATCTCTGCTGTTAAGACACATGTCCAGCTCTCATAAACCGTCTTTCAGTACGGTTTATTAACAAACCCTCGCCGACTTGAGCTTCAAAATGCAAAACAGCAATTTTCCCACACCAAAATTCTGTCTATCGTGAAATTTAGAATGTCATTTCATCACCATGACGACTGGAGAGTCTCAACTGACTGACCTACAAACAGTTACCATAAGAGTGAAGATGACCGTGGGTTTGAACAGTGAGCCTCATTTATCAATCTGTGATCAAAACACTGCATGTAAATATTTAAACTGCTGGATTTCTAACCCTTTCAGAAAGGCTGATGTTCTTCATACTCGTGTGCATCGAGACTAATTTCAACGGCAATAAAAAGATTTCATTCATTCATTTTCTACCGCTTATCCGAACTATCTCGGGTCACGGGGAGCCTGTGCCTATCTCAGGCGTCATCGGGCATCAAGGCAAGACACTCTGGACGGAGTGCCAACCCATCGCAGGGCACACACACACACACACACACACTACGGACAATTTTCCAGAGAAGTCAATCGGCCTACCATGCATGTCTTTGGACCGGGGGAGGAAACTGGAGTACCCGGAGGAAACCCCCGAGGCACGGGGAGAACATGGGAATCGAACCCCCAACCCTGGAGGTGTGAGGTGAACGTGGTAACCACTAAAGCCACCGTGCCCCCTGCTTATGATGATTATTAATATTATTATTAATGACAATAATAATTTCTTCTGTTTATACGTCATCAATTCTTTTTCCATAATTAAATAATTAGTCTTAAATGATAGGACTGTGCTGACTATATTTTATTTTTCCAGTCATTAATTAATACCTTCAGTATAAATCACCAAAGTTTTCACAAATGTTTTTTTTTCCTTTTTAGGCCCTGATCCAGTGAACTAGCATGAGGATGTTTGATAGAATCGTCGAGGTCATGAGGACATCTGCTAAATGCTGTAAACGTGAACAAAATAAGCAGTTTATCCATGACAGGTTGGCATTACTGTAAAAATGACGGAATATTCGTATCTGAAACAATCAGATCATGTGAATCGATTCGATCAGTTAGTCTTCTTCTGCGTAGGTTTACACACTGCCAGGAGCACGAGAAGGTTCCAAAGGTTTTTCAGAGTTTATGGGACTTTCACAAGTGCACAAAATCTGGTGTGAATATTTGTACGGACAATTTATTCGTATCCAGGGTGATAAAGGGGAGCCTCGGTGTTATTTCTGTTAATGAAAAGCAAAATCAGTTAAATTCTCATGTGTGTGTAATAGTTAATAATGTAACAGCACCAAAGAATTTGGATTCGCAGAGTGAAAGTGAGAAAATAAAGGCTTAACGGTTTCAAACTTCATAAAGCCGTTTTTTTTCCCCAGCTAGCACATTTTTTAATAAAAAGAGGAATTTGATCAGTGATCATAATGCACTAACTTCATGTTAGACACACACTATGCTTGAATCGGTCAGATGAGCTAGTAAGCACTGTACCGGAGGACAGAGCTGTGGCAGAGGGTTTGTTATGAACGATACTGAAAGGCAGCGTCTGTGAACTGAAATAAAAAGCATACTGAATCTGGTGGGCCACAAAATTCAGTGTGTTTGGAAAAGCAGCACCAGTGACAGAAAGAAAGAGATGTGTGTATGTGTATGTGTGTGCGTGCATGTGTGCGTGCATGTGTGTGTGAGAGTGTGTGTGTGTGTGTGTGTGTGTGTGTGTGTGTGTGTGTGTGTGTGTGTGCGCGTGCGTGTGTGTGTATGTGTGTACGTGTGTGTACGTGTGTGTGTGTGCTATCCCAGCAGCACTCTCTGCAGCCGATCGGCAGAAACGCTCTGGTCGTCATCCGAGTCTGCGTCGCTCTGAGGGTTGGAGCTGCAGGGAGAGGTGCATTCTGGGGAGCACAGGTAGTGCATGAGCGGCAGCCGATACTTCCCGCAAAAATCCACAAACTTGATATGGCGCACACACGAGTCGAAGTACACACCTGCAGGAAAATGATCATTTGAATGTGTGTTATGAAGGATAGCCAAAATAAAAGCTGATATATTTTTGCAGTAAACAACAAGGGAAAAAAAAAGTTCACACTCAGTTCCCAAAGGAACAGGACATTTCAGGATTAAAAAAAAGGAATAAAAATCTCCTGGTTTCAACCGCTCCAGTCTCACAAGCATTATCTCTCACTCAGTCTCTGGACATTGTGTGCAGTTTGTACACTGGTCCTGTTCCTCAGCTCATGTCTCATGTCTGAGTGTCTCACCTCCACACTTAGGGTTAGGACACTTGCTAGCCAGGTCCAGGTATCTGACGAGGTCGGCAGGCAGGTCCTGTTCTGAGTAGCGCAGGTTACGCGTTTTAATGGTGCGACCCGCCATCTCCAGCAGTGACGGAGGGTCATAGGTCATGTCTTTGATGAAACGCACGACCAGAGGGTTGCCACGGAGACTGAGCTCCTGGAGCTGCACTAGGCTGAGGATTTCACGTGGCAAATAGGTCAGGAGATTATTATGGAGACTGAGAGAACGCAGGGAGTGAAGCCTGGAGTGGAGAGAGAGAGAGAGAGAGAGAGAGAGAGAGAGAGAGAGAGAGAGAGAGAGAGAGAGAGAGAGAGGGAGAGAGAGAGAGAGAGAGAGCAAATGGGTTGGAAACAAATGCAAGAGTGACAAGGATGAATAACAGAAAAGGAAAAAAATCAAAAAGTGTGTGTGTGTGCGTTTGTGTGTGTGTGTACCTGGTGAACTGAGGTGGGATGCTCTGAATGCGGTTGTCACACAGCGCGAGGTAGCTGAGCACAGGCAGGTTGGCCAGCTCCACTGGGATTGACGAGATCATGTTACCTCCCAAATACAGCAGCTCCAAACTGCAGGAGAGAAACACACACACACACACACGATGAGGTTCTTGAAGAACATGTTGTAGCTACATTCATTTACAGAGAGAGAGAGAGAGAGAGAGAGAGGGTGTGTGTGTGTGTGTGTGTGTGTGTGTGTGTGTGTGTGTGTGTGTGAGCCATTCCGTTTTCTTTACTCTCCCAAACCTGCAGTGTTTGTCTCCCTTAACACAGGCATTCAATGACACATTCTCCTGCAGAGGCCACCGAGCCAAGTCCACACACACACACACACACACACGTTTCTCTAATGGACTGACCCAGGGTGTAATTTGGACCACAGGGATATGAGAGTGTGTGTGTGTAGTGCGGTGTGTTCTGCCAAAACACACTTAAACTTGAATATTTACTAAAAGAGTAAAGTTGACACTTCTATATACAGATATATTTACTTGACTGAAAAACACTACTACTATACAAAATTCATGCAAACCATACATAACAAACATACAAGCAATGCACACCACTGCCAACAGAGGGCGCACTACCGAATGCGCAAAAGTAAACACCCCC
>NC_062523.1:7748219-7758219 GCF_022655615.1 Tachysurus fulvidraco
TCAGACTGTCTATTTCAGGAGGGACGTGTTTGAGTATGAGATATAAATCTGATGTATATTATATAAGACACAGACCTGGTGAGACTGAGAATTTCAGGAGGGATGTGTTTGGGTATGAGATATAAATCTGATGTATATTATATATAAGACACAGACCTGGTCAGACTGTCTATTTCAGGAGGGACGTGTTTGAGTATGAGATATAAATCTGATGTATATTATATAAGACACAGACCTGGTCAGACTGTCTATTTCAGGAGGGACGTGTTTGAGTATGAGATATAAATCTGATGTATATTATATAAGACACAGACCTGGTCAGACTGTCTATATCAGGAGGGATGTGTTTGAGTATGAGATATAAATCTGATGTATATTATATATAAGACACAGACCTGGTCAGACTGTCTATTTCAGGAGGGACGTGTTTGAGTATGAGATATAAATCTGATGTACATTATATATAAGACACAGACCTGGTGGTTTGAGTATGAGATATAAATCTGATGTATATTATATAAGACACAGACCTGGTCAGACTGTCTATATCAGGAGGGATGTGTTTGAGTATGAGATATAAATCTGATGTATATTATATAAGACACAGACCTGGTGAGACTGAGAATTTCAGGAGGGACGTGTTTGAGTATGAGATATAAATCTGATGTATATTATATATAAGACACAGACCTGGTGGTTTGGGTATGAGATATAAATCTGATGTATATTATATAAGACACAGACCTGGTGAGACTGAGAATTTCAGGAGGGACGTGTTTGGGTATGAGATATAAATCTGATGTATATTATATAAGACACAGACCTGGTCAGACTGTCTATATCAGGAGGGATGTGTTTGAGACGGTTTCCCCCGAAGGACAGTGAGTGGAGTCGCTGTAACTGCAGCAGTTGTTTGGGGATCTCCTCGAAGCGGTTCCCGCTGAGATTCACCACCTCAAGCGTCTGTAACAAACTGAGGTTTTTGGGTAAAGAGAACTCATCCAAGCGGTTGTTTTTGGCGATGAGGGTCTTGAGCCGAGTCAGAGCCGTGACGGCGTCACTCAGAACCGACAGTCCGTTATTACTCACGTCAAGAAACTCCAGGCTCGTGAAGCGTCTGATGGAAACCGGAAGTTCTACCAGTCTGTTGTAGCACAGATGAATCTGGGTGGTTTCTATCCTCCGTGTATTACTCACAGTCTCAAAATTCACACTGTGCAAGTTCAAATGGGACAAATCCAACACGTTCTCTCCATCACCAGCTCCTTCCAAGACTTCCATTGTGTTACATATATATGTATATATATATATATATATATATATATATATATTTGTGTGTGTGTCAGTAATGATTAAAAAAATAACAATTCCACTTGCTGCCTTTTACCAGTCAAAAACATTCCTCTGTTTATATAACGTCAGCTCCTGCACCCATTCAAAAGCCCATAATACTGCACTTACACACGCATGTAAGGGTTATTAAACTGTGCAGCTTCACTTACAGTCACCGAAACATGTATAACTTCAACACACACCACTCAGGATCAAAGGATCTTTTGTGTCATTCAGGTTCTGGGGTAATTTTTGCCTTCACTCTGTGGCCACGCCCACATCTTTATTAACCCTTTCCATGTGCACCAGGGAAATTTTTTATTCCCACATTTATTCAGACCCTGAGATTTAATTCTCTGAACTGTAATATGATTAAAACATAAACAGGAACTTTATATATGCAAAAGATATATATATATATCTTGTATGCTAGAGTGTACTGGTTTTGTGACCATGTGCTTTCATTATGCAATATGTCATGAAACTTACCTCATGTTTTTGTGATAGAAGAACACTAAAATCTGCTCTTTTGCCCTCTCAAATCCAGATAAATACAGACATGTATGGTGTGAACGCTCACCGTGGCCTAATAAATGTACAGTTTACTATTAAATGATGTATTCAGAATTTCATTTCAAAATAAGTGTTCAGAAAATATTCAGAAATTTAGAACAAAGAATGGAAATCGATGATTTGTTTCTATTTTGATCAATTTGGAACAAAAAGAAAAAAGCAAGGGAACATTGAGTTGAGGAATCAATATTCTGTACTATTTCTAGTTGAACTGAAGCACATGATACATCCTATGTACAAAAGGTCAGATTTCCCTTGAGGCATATCTCTTCTGTTGAAGCATTCGGTCTGACAGATTGTCAGGTTTCACACCATCGCAGACTGTTATGATTTAGAGTCAAATGTAATTTAAATTCATATGTTTGTCACTTTTTGCACTAATATGAAAACAGTGCCATTGTACTCGGACTTGCGGAAACATCATGTAAGTGATGAGTTGGCCCAGAAGTGACAGCTTGGTGGACCTGGTATTATTCAGAATCACAACCTTCTCATCAGTAGTCCAACACCTTGCACGCTAAGCTACTAAATAACCCAAAGGAAAGTTAAGGCTAATTAATCTACATGAGGATCCAGCTAAACAATTGTGGTGTGTATTTGTTTTATTGACGTACAGTACAGTCATAATACAAGTAAATATAAATACAGTTTAAAGTTAACAAGATGAAATGGTCTCACATCCGTCACTCAGGACAACTTCTGCTTGACTACCATAACACTGTAAAGTTCTTCATGGAATCCTACAATCTGTGATTAGACACGAGAGAAGGCCATTCTATCTGCGGACGAAAATTTAAGGCACTCAGTATCATAAAAACGTGATATTAGTGGAATAAGTGAAAAAGAACTCACTGAGACATACAGCAGCTACACACACACACACACACACACACACACACACACACACACACACACACACACACACACACACACACACACACACACACACACACAGACAAGAAAGAATCAATGCTAAAGAAGCGACAGTGAATCTAATCTTCTAACCTTCAATCTGACAGATGTACGAAATAAAAGGTATGATGTTGTTGCTGGGTCCAGAGTAGTGGTTTACCTGGAGGAGTTGTACAACATTTAAACACTCGAAACATCAGGCTTTGGTTGGCTTTTTTTTGTTTTTTGTTTTTTTTGGTCTACACTGCCTCTGCTCTAAACAACTTCCATTCCATTCTGAATCAATCAGCACATTCACACTCATTCTCATTCTGCTTTGTTCCTTCTTACAGAAATGAGCACAGCAACAGAGCTTTAACACGAACTACTTCTACATTAAGCAACTGCACTAAATAGAAGCAGGAGCGAAGCGGAGCGTCCATGCCGTGAGAGTCTTCCAGTCGTTTTTGATTTTGGAGATTAAATCACTGGCTTTTCACGAGACAGCTGAAGAATCACAGGAGGATTGGAGCTCCTTTACAGATCTACATGTCGACAAATCTACCATTTTCTAATTCTACCTTGCAATCTAGACGTACTCTAGGAGCATGCTTGATAATGCAAGAAAATGGTGCTGCAAAAAAAAAAAAAAAGAAAAAGAAATAAAGAAATAAATCTGTATTAGCACCTTTTTGAAAGGTCTCAAGACTTTGACTGCCTTGTATGTGTAAAAACAGAAAATGTGTGAAAGGGGACCTTAGCTGACGCCGCACTTCTGACTCAATCTGTTTTCCCACTTTATGTTATCTCGTGGCTTAACACGCTGATGATAAATATAGCGGCGTATACCACAATCTTGATTTATTTTTTATTAACGTGGTGTAAGTTCAGCTGAGTCAGTCCAGCCGGTCTCCCTCCCTCACTCTTCTCTTCCATCTACTGCCATTGTCTTAATCATACGCAACAAAATCTAAATCTAACAAGACAAAAATATGTGACAATATTGTTTTACAGTACATAGAGTAAAAAAAAAAAAAGTAAAAATACAAAACTCGTGCTGGGGCGTATTGGACAAGGCTGAGCATGATGCTATAAAAAACACCTGGTGTAATGTACAGCACCTAGTAACACACACACACACACACATACACACACGCGAAAAGAAAGTACACGTCAACGTAAAACGATTATAAAGGACGTGACAAAAAAGTGATAATAGATAAACATAGTCAGAGATAGAAAACAAAACATAATGTGGTTCTCCCAGTAATAGAGTGTCATCTCAGGAGTCCTGACTGTGACCTCATCCTCCTCGCTCCTTCTTTAAACCTCCTTTGTGCTAGACTTCATTTGCTCCATAGTCTCCTGTAAATAAATACATAAGCAAATAAGCAAATAAATAAATAAATAAACAAATAAACAAATAAATAAATAATCAATCAATCAAACAAACAAACAAACAAACAAACAAATAAATAAGCTGCTTATTTTAATGTTTCGGCACCTCGACTAATCTCTAGCTGTCATTTACTCAACTGTAAACAATAGCAGCTTTTTTACTAAATTCGCAATGCAACTTGTAGAGTTTTTTTAGGCTTTTCTGATGAAACAGTACATGAATTGGTTAAGATTACAAACACAAGATTCTTCTTTTATTCTTATAGCAGTGAAAACACATATTTAATAACTTTCCATGATAGCTGTACTCATATTTCACACATGAATCAAAAAAGGCTGATTGCACCTTACAAAATGTAATATCTACTTGTCAGATCTTAGAATATATGATAGAACGTTTGAAATATTTATGATGTCTAATCTATGCGAATGACGTAGGATGATCAGATGCAGAGAGGGAACCTGATGTTTGTTGAGTTCAGCCACACGCAGATTCCATTCCTCCTCCGTCATTGTCTCATCACCGGTAGCTGGCTCCAGAGCTGGGCTTTTCTCTGGAGACAGAATTTTAATAAAAAAAAAAAAAAAAGTTTGTCAGACATAATATAAGCTGTATTTGATCCTCAAATAAAACATACTTTTGCAGACCCTTAGGAGTAAATGAAAGAAGCTTCACAAATGTGTTAAACCTATCATTATTAGAAGTATGACTCTTCTTCCTCTCTTCCTGACATTTTTATATCTTTATAGCTTTAATAACCCTGCTAGATATCAGATAAGGCTCTGCAACCACATCTTTACCATGTTGTGTTTTTATTCTCCAGAACTCATGAGTACTCAAGTGTAGCTTTATTAAATCAAACATACGGTGGGAATAGTAAAGAATTGCCTCCTTCAAAATAATCACATTTTATTGCTTTGCATCCTGAAATGAAGAAGTACACAATTTCTGTTTTATCCAGCTGTATTTACTCTTATACGCAGCAACTTATATCTTTCCCTTGGATGTTATAACGGTAAAAAAATACAAAAATTAAAAAACAGAATGACTGCGTTGGATAAAGGATCATCCCCTTGTGTAAGTAATTTGTTGAACTACCTTTCGCGTTCATTACAGCCTTTAGTCTGTTGAGATACGTCCAAATTACCACATCTAGACTTTGCAATGTTTGTCTACTCTTTTTTACATAACTGGTCAACTGGTCTGGACTAGACCATGCAAGGACATCCACTGGGTAATGAATTTTGCTGTGTCATTCTGCCGAGTGTCATTGTCATGCTGGAAGGTGAACTTTCTTCTCAGTGACAACTTTCTGGCAGCAGGTTTTCCTCATGAATTAGGCAGTCATGGCCTTATGGTTAGAGAGTCTGACTCGTAACCCGAAGGTTGTGGGTTCAAGTCTCGGGCCGGCCAGGACTGAGGTGCCCTTGAGCAAGGCACCGACCCCCCCCCAACTGCTCCCTGTGCACCGCAGCATAAATGGCGGCCCACTGCTTCTGGTGTGTGTTCACGGTGTGTGTGTGTGTGTGTGTGTGTGTGTGTGTGTGTGTGTGTGCACTTTGGAAGGGTTAAATACAGAGAACGAATTCTGAGTATGGGTCACCATACTTAGCCGTATCTCACTTCACTCACTCATGAATTTGATGTTATTAATGTCACCCATTTTTCCTTCTCTCCTATCATGTGCTCTTTGCAGCAGAGAAACACAGCCACAACATGATATAACCACATCCATGGAGTTATTTGGATAGTGAGCTGTATTGGCTTTCCACCAAACACCGTTTGGTGTCGAGGCCAAATAGTCTCATCTGACCATACTTGGCATCAGATATCTTTGTATCCATCTCCTGACCTTTACCTCTTCACAACTTTACCCAGAGATCTTTTGACAGTGCATCGCCACCCATAGTTCATTATTTGCTTCAGTTGCACTACCGTGGTCTGATATGCTTCAGGAATAGTTCTTCTTATGCTGAGCTAATCAAAATGACCACAATTCATCACCGGTGGAAGTGATGATTAGCTGATTGAGTCATTTTTATGAGTGAGGTTGATCCTTTATCCAACTAAGTGTTTAATTTATTTAAATTTTTTTATTATTTCTTCTTCTTCGTCTTCTTTTTCACTTTTTTTCTGACCTGTTGCTGTCATGACTTATAAGTTGTACTGAGCAAATACAACTGGATAAAACAAAATTATGTCCTTCTTCATTGCAGGTTGCAAAGCAACAAAATGTGATTATTCTGAAGAAGGTGATTTTATTATTTTCTATTCCTATTGTATAGAAAGAACATTAATAAATAAGAGCTCCAGTCTATAAAAGAAATATATTTTGATTGTGTTTTTTAGACACTAATACATACTGAACGTCAGTTGTAACTGTGCTGTATTTCTTAAGAAAACATGTGATATTGAAATTATTCATGAATAATATGAGACTAGTGTAAAAACATCCAGTGTACAAACTGAGTTGCTTTGCATATTAAGAACCTGCTTCATTTTTGACCTAGATTTCATTTGAGAATTTTTAGCTCAGTGATAATTTTTACAGGGTCAATGGCATAGAAGCTGAAGAAAATAGGTTATATATAGTCTCTACAGTGGCATGCGAAAGTTTGGGCACCCCTGGTCAAAATCTTTGTTTATGTGAACATAAGGCATAAAGTCATACATGAAGTACTCTTTTGCAATATTTTAGGCAATATCAGTGTATTGTTTATGTTTTCTATGATTTTAGAGTGAAAAAGGGAAAGCAGCACCCTGCAAAAGAATGGGAACCCCAGGAGACTTGAGCTCTCAGATAACTTTGACCTAGGTATCAGACCTTAATTAGCCTGTTAGAGTCATGGCTTGATCACAGTCATCGTTCGGAAAGGCCAAGTGATGAAAATTTCAAAGCTTTATAAATACCCAGACTCCTCTAACATTGTCCCAACACGCAGCAGCCATGGGTTCCTCTAAGCAGTTGCCTAGCACTGTGAAAATGAAAAGTATTGACACCCACAAGCATGAGATGGCTATAAAAAGAAGCAAAGTGTTTTCAGGTACTGATTTTCTCAGTTTGAAATGTAATAAAGAAATGGCAGTTAAAAGGAACAGTGGAGCTCAAGATAAGGTCTGGAAGAGCAGGAAAAATATCAGAGAGAACTGCTGGTAGGGTTACTAGAAAAGCAAGTCAGAACCCCTGTTTGACTGCAAAAGTCCTACAGGAAGATTTGGCAGACTCTGGACTTGTGGTGCACTTCACCCCGCACCCTCCGATCTACCAGCACTGCTCGACTGGTTCCACCATCTCTCAGGGTAAGAGGCAAGTACACTACAAGACTCTTCTCTGTTCGGGCACCAAGGTGGTCGAATAAACTTCCCCTAGAGGTCTGGACAGCTGAGTCACTGGTTATTTTCAAACCGCGGTTGAAGACCTACTTATTCAGGAAACACTTCAACTAGCACTTCTTTCCTTATCTTCTGCAAAAAAAAAAACTCCTGGTATCTTAAGTATGTAACCTAGTGAGCCAGCATTAATACATCCAATGTTAGAGATTTTAAGTGCATCCTCACCACAAAATTGAATTTAAAAATTTAATTTTGCAAAAGAACATTTACACGAGCCAGATACATTTTGGAGAAAAGTCCTGTGGCCCGATGAGGTGAAAACAGAACTCTGGCCATAATGAGCAAAGGTATGTTTAGAGAACAAAGGGCACAGAATTTCATAAAAAGAACACTAGTCCAAATGTTAAGCATTGCAAACAATGGCATGAAAAACATTTCAAAGGTAGAGGGAAGAATGGATTCAATTATTTTTCAACTAAATCTGGAAGCAAACATAACACCATCTGTAAAAAAGCTGAAGTTGAAGAAGATGGCTTCTACAAATGAATGATGATCCTAAAAACCTCAAAATCCATGATGGTTACCTCAAGAAGTGCAAGCTGAAGGTTTTGCTATGACCCTCACAGTCTCCTGACCTAAACATCATTGAAAATCTGTGGTTGACCACAAAAGGGCAGTGTGTGCAAGACTGCCTAGGAATCTCACAGAACTGGAAAACTTCTGTAAGGAAGAATTGGCAAAAATCCCTCAAATGAGAAACTAAAGACCTTTAGCTGGCTACAAAAAATGTTTACAAGATGTGATACTTGCCAAAGGGGGTTCTACCAGGTAGTAACTATGCAGGGTGCCTAAACTTTTGCTGCTGGCCCTTTTTCTTTTCTGTTATTTTGAAAAGTTAAAAGATGAAAATAAAAACGATTTTGTGCAAAATGTAAAGAGAATGCATCATCTGTAATTTTATGCCTTTTGGAGTTCATTTTATCTTCCACTTGCTTAAGAGGTCTTCACGGGTCCACTCAGATCCGAAAACCTGAGGTCCGACCTGAGACCCGAGCGGGTTCGTGTCTAAAAGTTTCACGTGTACCTCAGACACGGGTCGGGTATAATAATAGCGGCATCGGGTCTCGGGTAATTTAAAATAAATGTGTTTTTACCGAACGGACCCGAGAAGACCCGAACTACTGTATCTCGTGTTTGTGCATCGACTCGAGTCCTTTTCCAACCTCTCCTCTGTTTGCCAAGACCGCTTGCGACATCGTGTGACTGGCGGTAAGCTAATTTTCGTTGAAACAGACCTGTCAATCAATTTTGAATCCACTCTGTAGCAGTTACACTAAAGTAACATTCGGGTCCAGTTGGGTTAAAAAAAATTGCCGTCAGACTCGGGTCAAATTATTTCGGGTTTGTCTCGGGTCGGGTCTTTCTTAAAAAACTATATATATATATATATATATGCACTTCTGGGTTCGGGTAAAAAGTGATTTGGGTCACTTCATGTCAGGTACATTTTTTTAGACCCGAGAAGACCTCTAGACCAGGGATGCCCAAACTTTCGCATGCCACTGTATATAGGAATGGAACAGTAAGTCTTTACAGTCTACAGTAAGGTTTATTTCATTTATCACACCAGTTCTTCAAGAAGGTTTTTATGTTTCTAACTGATTGTTTCTTATTTATCTTACCGTCACAGGTCATGGCAGTGCAGACCCAGTTCCCGCATGCGCATACACAGAGGTTACAGTCCACTTGAGTCTCTGCTCCATCTTCATAGGTCTCATCCTCCAAAGCACACTCTGAAACACACAATACACTGATCAGCCCATCTTCCACAACATTCACTATAACACACAACCACCCAAATAACCACACAACCTACAAAACACACAACATCCTACAAAACACACAACACACTAATCACCCATCCTACAAAACATACAACACAACAATCCCCTATCCTACAAAATACACAACACAATAATCACCTCATCCTACAAAACACACAACACAAAATCCCATCATCTGACAAAACACACAACACAATAATCCCCATCCTACAAAACACACAACACAAAATCCCATCATCTGACAAAACACACAACACAATAATCCCCATCCTACAAAACACACAACACAACAATCCCCTATCCTACAAAATACACAACACAACAATCCCCTATCCTACAAAACACACAACACAACAATCCCCTATCCTACAAAACACACAACACAACAATCCCCTATCCTACAAAACACACAACACAACAATCCCCTATCCTACAAAACACACAACACAACAATCCCCTATCCTACAAAACACACAACACAACAATCCCCTATCCTACAAAACACACAACACAACAATCTCCTATCCTACAAAATACACAACACAACAATCCCCTATCCTACAAAACACACAACGCAACAATCACCTCATCCTACAAAAAACACACAACACAAAATCCCATCATCTGA
>NC_062523.1:8465719-8470719 GCF_022655615.1 Tachysurus fulvidraco
ACTGTTGTGTTTAATGAGGTCTGAGAAACCTGTGAGTATATAAAACTCCACACAGACAGCAACCTGAGCACAGGATTAATATTACAGCTTATTGGAGTTTCGGACATTTGTTTGAGAAAACAAATTTGAAAAAGTTTTGAACATTGATCGCGTTACACCTCTATTTCAGAGTAAAGGTGGTTATAGGATACTTTTAAACCATCAGCCCCATCTTCATCTTTCTCGATGTGCACAAAACGCTGACCTGTGAAACCTTAAGCACATAATAAAAGCAGATTTATAATTATATTATGTTTATAGATACCCTGGAGCATTGTGGTGATTAGAAGTGTTATGTTTTGCACTTACACGACAGTAAGGAAGAAACTAAAATCGGAGCTCTTGAACATCTTGAACATGTCTTTTACTGCCAATTGCAATTATCACCGTTTTAACATTAGAGGTGAAAATACAAAACACCTTCTTAATTACTAGCACAAACACAACAGTTCCTCCTTTCCAGCCTTGACATACTCACTTCAAGGTACATACAGTACTACATTACATTGAACAGAACAAACACTTGAATTCAGAATATTCAGTCCTTCATGGTTAGATCGAACACCTTAACCAAACTCGTGTGAGGCAGAGGTTGTACATGCCTCTTTTCCACCGGAAAGAACCAAGTGCTGGTTCAAAGTTGGTTCCACTGGGAACCTTCTAAGAACCAGTTTGCATTTCCACCGGCTAGAGAGCCGTCACAGAACCGAGTCTGACGTCACTGTATACGTGTCACGTGTCCCAGCAACATTAGCGCAGCAGCGGCAAACACAAACACATCAACAATGATGTGCTCATGGTTTTGTGAACCTACATTAGCATCCAAACGCGGCGAATAAAACGTGTACGTGCAGCTCCGTGTAATCTGTATAAACGGAGGTTGTAATCGATAAAGTACATAACGTTATTTTATCGTTAACACAGGAAAAAAATTTGCGTTAGCATGTAGCTACCTACTATCATGTGTGTTGATAATGTATATTGCGGTAAAGTAAAAGTGTAGTAAACATTAGTATACTTAAGGTACATTATCTAATGTGCTAACAGTAGCCCCGCCCCCAGCCCCTGACGCAAGCGGTTCTTAAGTCTAGACCGGCAACGTTTTGGTGCTACTTAAGAACCACTTTTCCTGGTTCAGAGCCGGTGCTTTAGCGGTCGAAACAGAAAGAACTGGTTCTAAATTAGGCTCTGGCTCCGAACCAGCACTCAAACTGCCTCGGTGGAAAAGGGGCATCGCTGTGGTATTTTGTGCCTTTGAACTCAATTGCCGCTGCCATCATTTGAACACTTTTACTAGGGCTAAAAATAGCCTCTAAAGGCTGATGATCAGTAATGAGCATGAAGGGTTTCACATAGAGGTACCGATTAATCTTCTTCAACCCCCCCCCCCCCCCATCAAGCTGAAAGCCTCTCGATCAATCCGAGAATAGTTGTATTCCGCAACAGTCAAAGACCTAGATGCAAATGCGATTGGTCTCTCAGATCTATCAGTAGACTCCTCATGCATCACACGCTAGATCCGAGGGGAGTCTAGCATTATAGTGTGTTACCACCATCTCAGAAGTAATCGATTGCTTAGTAATCGAAGCCTAGTCACACACTTTGGACCACATCCATCTGGTTTTCTGTTGCAGAAAACGGAAGAGTCCATTATGAGTATTTATTGTAAGGTACTTTTTTGAAGACCTTCTACCTTCATCTGTAGGTAAGCCTGGGCTAGATCGATTTTTGAAAAACACTGTCTGTAATGGCTTCCTTTTAAACTGTCCACCTGACAACGACGCAAAGATTTCCTCAATGTGAGGCAGTGGGTATTGGTCAACCTGCAAGACTGGATTAACTGTGACATTGAAGTCACCACAAATTCTGACCTCCCCACTTTTCTTAACAGTTGGAACTATAGGTGTGGCCCAGTCAGTCCAGCTTACTCTAGACAGGATTCCTTGATTCTAGTTACTTTAGCTCAACTTCCAGAAGAACTGAATATGGTACAGGATGAGCCTTGTGAAATTCCGGCTGCACATCCCTCTCAGTGGTAAGCTTTGCCTTTATGTGCATGAATGTTCTAATATCATCTTGGAAGACTTGTGGAGATCGTTCTTGCACATGCTCTAATTTGTCTTGTATAGAGCACATGGTTACGTTAGAGGAAACTTGCATGGCATTAATAGGCTGCCAATTACTGAATGCTTCTAAGCCAATCACGTCCAAATAAGGGCACTCCAGCCTTCTTCAGCACAAAACAGGTCCAGAATGTAAGCACTTCAATGTTTTGAACTGAAAATCCTATTTCATCTTGCTGTTCAGGGCCTCTATAAAAGCTACGTTCTTTGCTCGGCACGCTTCTCCGTTAGTGATTTAAATCCTCGTTCTGTCGTGTCGTTCAGTTCAGAAACAGACGTGATTGGCAGTAGGAGAGAATTTACTAGCCAGACAAACATGAGCCGTACATCACACCTACGCTCCACTCAGCAACGTACGCTGCCTGTGTGTGCAGCAAACAAATCAGCCCACGGTGAAGCTTCACAGCAGAGTGAGAATGGACTTAACTACACATACTCAGGATAAAATGAAAAGCTAAAGCCAACTAAAGCCAACACAGGATATTGACTCTGTTTTGAATGAGTTATTTATAATAATAATAATAATAATAATAATAATAATAATAATAAGGCAGTTATTTCAGCAGGCTAGTTGTATCATTGTGTGTATATGTATGTGTATGTATGTGAACTCATTAAGAAATGTTAAATCTTATAAGAGACATTAAAATAATATTAACCCCTTCCAGCCTAAGGAGCCAGGACAGAAATAATAATTTTCCTAAGCATACAAAGAAGCTCAGCTACAGTATGACTACAATGACCATTTCCACCTAAACAAAACACAATTCAACACCAATCGGCTAAATGAGCTGATAGAAAAAAATGTATGTCATAAAATCAATAAGTAAATAAAGAAAGTATGTATAGCACGTAAGTTAGCATGTTAATGTAATTACTAAGAAAGGAATAAAGTAAGAACACAAGAATCAATAAGTAAACATGAAGGAAGGAAAAATGGAAGCAAGTCTGGAAGGGGTAGAAGTCAATATATAATTTTACTTACTAAAAAAAATAAAAATGTTTAATGAATAACTTGTTGCTTCATTTCTCATTAACGTGTCTGTGTGTTTCTAAGGTGTGATATTTACTTTATACCTCAGGTAATAAATCCTTTCCCAGCAATCAATCCACACTATATGCGTCATACTGCAGCAGATCTGTCCAGGTTTAGTGACTGATGACCTTGTGTGTATTTTTATGACATGTTCACAAAACTAACGCGGGACTTACGTCACCCTCGGAGACTACGGCACGTTTAAAATTCCATTCATTTTCTGAACAAAAGCCTCAGTGTCGGATCGAATCTGACGTCGCGAGGGTGGAGCGAAACCTACACTGAGATTATCGCATCGTCTGGCTCGGTGTAAAGATCGTTTAAACAGCTTTCTGAAACAAATACAGCTGAGGGATATGCAAATAAATAATAAATATACATTAAGCCTATAAATTTAAATGTATTATAGTTTCTACTTTGTAGTATGATGGGAAAGTCGGTGCACTGTAAATACACCATGATGTATTAAAATGACTGAAAACAGCTAATGCTCTAGTGAGAGCTGTGGTGGTGGTGTATCCAGAGTCTAACAAGAGTAACACAAGACACAAGGCAAGAGAATAACCTGGAAAACACACACACACACACACATATACACACACACCCACTTTCACACCTAGGGGCAATTTAGTGCAACTAACTGTGTAGAAAATGAGTGTGAAGCCGTAGCACATAGTAACACAATGCCCTATAAAACCTTTATCAATATACAGAAATGACATCAAAACTAATGATATATTTATTCTGGTTATTTAAAAAAAAGTCCAGCTCTACTCAGAGCACACACTGATTAAGACAGAACACACTCCCAGCTTAAAGTACGTTATCTAACCCTCACTCTGGCCTTAACAGTATGTCTAATGCAACCCTTCATCATGATCGAAAGACAAGAAGAACTTAAGCATCACTCTAACTGCAAATTAGTTATCATGATAAAAAGGCTGATCCGTGTCCCATCTGTTTTCCATGAAAGTCTCTCATCTTAGGAGAAAGTGCTGTCTCCATGTGCACAGTTACGCAACAGTCAGGGGAAAGTGTGTGTGTGTGTCTCCAGAGGACACTGAGGCCACACAGCTGCAAAGTTCTTTCCCTCTCCATTCATCTTAAGTGTTCATCATCTGCTTAAAGAGATGACATGACGCTCGGTCCAGCGGTGTTCAGATCATCTGGACTTATAGTTTGAGCTCTTTGAACAAACACTAGAGCTAGAATTACACTGGACCTGTATGAGAATACATATTATTCATCACCAGTGAACCTTTTAAGCAACCTAACAATAAATAAATAGATGTTGAGCAGATGTTAGTGACTGTCCTGCACTGGATTCGGCTCTCCAGCTCATGTCACAGCTGCTGGTTAGATGAGATGAGATCAGACAGCAGGTTTAAAATAACATGTTAATAATAGGTGGTGTAATAATTACACCTTATAACATAAACATCTAAAATCTCTTTTTAGATCTTACAATACAGATCTGATCCAATACAGATCTGATCCAATACAAATCTGATCCAATACTGCACTAATCCAGAACAGATCTGGTCCAATTCAGATCTGATTCAATACTGCACTAATCCAGAACAGATCTGATCCAATACTGATCTGATCCACAATACTGATCTGGTCCAATACAGATCTGATCCAATACTGGACTAATCCAGTACAGATCTGATCCAATACAGATCTGCTCCAGTACAGATCTGATCCAATACAGATCTGGTCCAATACAGATCTGATCCAATACAGATCTGATCCAATACAGATTTGGTCCAATACAGATCTGATCCAATACAGATCTGATC